>NW_020868091.1:0-26963 GCF_003369695.1 Bos indicus x Bos taurus
GTGATCAGTGCATGATCTGTCACGTGATCAGTGAATGCGCCGTCACGTGATCAGTGTATGATCAGCCACGTGATCAGTGCATGATCAGCCATGTGATCAGTGCATGCACAGTCACGTGAGCAGTGTATGATCAGCTTCGTTAATAGTGGCATGATCAGCCACGTGATCAGTGCATGATCACTCACGAGAAAGTGCATGATCAGCACGTGATAAGTGCAATCTTGCCAAGTGATCGGTGCATGATTAGTTCCGTGATCAGTGTATGATTAGCCACGTGATTAGTGCATGATCAGCTACGTGATCAGTGCAAGATTGCCAAGTAATCCGTGCATGATTAGTTACGTGATCAATGTATGATTAGCCACGTGATTAGAGCATGATCAGCCTCCTGATCAGTGCATGATCAGCCACGTGATGACCATGATACGCACCGCGATAGTGCATTATCAGCCATGTGATCAGTGTGTATGATCAGCCACGTGATCAGTATATGCAGAGTCACATGATCAGTGTATGATCAGCTTCATGATCATTGCATGATTAGTTACGTGATCAATGTATGATTAGCCACGTGATCAGTGCATGATAGCCACGTTATCATTGAATGATCAGTCACGTCTTCATTGCATGCGCAGTCATGTGATCAGTGCATGAGACCGCACAATCAGTGCATAATCAGTCACGTGATCAAGCATGACCAGCCACGTGATCAGTGCATGATAGCCACGTAAAGAGTGCATGAACAGGAACGTGATCAGTTCATGTGCAGTCACGTGATCAGTGCATGATAGACTCGTAATCAGTGCATGATAGCCAGGTGATCAGTGCATGCACAGTCACGTGATCAGTGTATGATGAGCCACGTGATTAGAGCATGATCAGGCACGTGATCAGTGCGTGATCAGTCACATGATCAGTGTATGATCAGCCACGTGATCAGTGCTTGAGGGCATCGTGATCAGTGAATGATCAGTCACGTGATCAGTGCATGATTAGCCACGGGATCAGTGCATGATAGCCATGTGATCAATGCATGATAGCTACGTGATCAGTGTATAATCGGCCACGTAATCATTGCATGATAGCCACGTGAGAAGTGCATGATCAGCAAAGTGATTAGTGCATGATTACACACGTTATCAGTGCATGATCACCCACGTGATCACTGTATAATCAGCCACGTGATCAGTGCATGTGCAGTCACGTGATCAGTGTATGATCAGCTTCGTGATCAGTGCATGATCCCCCACGTCAGATCAGTGCATGATCAGGCACGTGATCAGAGCATGTCATTCATGTGATAAGTGCATGGTAAGGCACGTGATCAGTGCATGATCAGCCACGTGATCAGTGTATGATCAGCTTCGTGATCAGTCCATGATCAGCCACGTAGTCCGTGCACGATCAGGCACGTGAAGTCTGCGTGATTAGTCACGTGATCAGTGTATGATCAGCCACGTGATCAGTGCATGATCAGCCATGTGATCAGTGCATGCACAGTCACGTGAGCAGTATATAATCAGCTTCGTTAACAGTGCATGATCAGCCACGTGATCAGTGCATGATCAGTCACGAGAACTGTGCATTATCAGTCACGTGATAAGTGTATGATCAGCCACGTGATCAATGCATGATAGCCACGTGACCAGTGCATGATGAGTCACGAAATCAGTGTATGATCAGCCATGGGATCAGTGCATGATAGCCATGTGATCAGTGCATGATAGCTACGTGATCAGTGCATGATCAGCCACGTAATTAGGGCATGATCAGCCACATGATCACTGTATGATTAGCCACGTGATCAGTGCATGTGCAGTCACGTGATCAGTGTATGATCAGCCATGTGTTCAGTGCATTATAGAAAAGTGATCAATGCATGATAGCTACGTGATCAGTGCATACACAGTCACATGAGCAGTGCATGATCAGCCACGTGATCAGTGTATGATCAGCCACGTGATGAGTGCATGATCAGCCACTAATCAGTGCATGATCAGCCACGTGATCACTGTATCATCAGCCACGTGATCAGTGCATGTGCAGTTATGTGATCAGTGTATGGTAAGCCATGTGTTCAGTGCATGATAGACAAGTGATCAATGCATGATAGCTATGTGATCAGTGCATGGTCAGTCACATGAGCAGTGCATGATCAGCCAGGTGATCAGTGCATGATCAGGCACGTGATCAGTGCATGATGTGTCATGTGATCAGTGTATGATCAGCCACGTACTCCGTGCATGATCAGCCATGTGATCAGTGTATGAACAGCCACGTGATCAGTGCATGATCCACAACATGATTAGTGCATGATAGCCACGTGATCACTGTATCATCAGCCACGTGATCAGTGCATGCACAGTCACGTGATCAGTGTATGATCAGCTTCGTGATCAGTCCATGTTCAGCCACGTGATCAGTGCACGATCAGGCACGTGAAGAGTGCATGATCAGTCACGTCATCAGTGTATGATCAGCCACGTGATCAGTGCATGATCACCACGTGATCAGTGCATGATCAGCCACGTGATCAGTGCATGATCAGGCACGTGAAGAATGCATGATTAGTCACGTGATCACTGTATGATAGCCAGCTTATCAGTGCATGATCAACCACGTGATTAGTGCATGATCTGGCAATTGATCAGTGTATGATATTCACGTGATCAGTTCATGCTCCGTCATGTGAACAGTGCATGATTAATTACGTGATCAATGTATGATTAGCCACGTGATTAGTGCATGATCAGCCACATGATCAGTGTATGATCAGCCATGTGACCAGTGCATGATCAGCCACTGGTCAGTGCAATGCACAGTCACGTGATCAGTGTATGATCAGCTTCGTGATCAGTGCATGATTAGTTACGTGATCAATGTATGATTAGCCACGTGATCAGTGCATGATAACCACGTGATCATTGCATGATCAGTCACATGTTCATGGCATGCGCAGTCATGTGATCAGTGAATGACAGCTGCGCAATCCGTGCATAATCAGTCACGTGATCAAAGCATGATCAGCAACGTGATTAGTGCATGATAGCCACGTAAAGAGTGCATGAACAGGCACGTGATCAGTTCATGTGCAGTCACGTGGTCACTGCATGATAGCCACGTGATCAGTGCACAATAGCCACGTGATCAGTGCATGATCTGTCACGTGATCAGTGAATGCGCCATCACGTGATCAGTGTATGATCAGCCACGTGATCAGTGCATGATCAGGCACGTGAAGAATGCATGATTAGTCCACGTAATCAGTGTATGATCAGCCACGTGATCAGTGCATGATCACCACGTGATCAGTGCATGATCACCACGTGATCAGTGCATGATCAGCCACGTGATCAGTGCATGATCAGGCACGTGAAGAATGCATGATTAGTCACGTGATCAGTGTATGATAGCCAGCTTATCAGTGCATGATCACCCACGTGATTAGTGCATGATCTGGCAATTGATCAGTGTATGATATCCACGTGATCAGTTCATGCTCCGTCATGTGAACAGTGCATGATTAGTTACGTGATCAATGTATGATTAGCCACGTGATTAGTGCATGATCAGCCACATGATCAGTGTATGATCAGCCATGTGACCAGTGCATGATCAGCCACTTGGTCAGTGCATGCACAGTCACGTGATCAGTGTATGATCAGCTTCGTGATCAGTGCATGATTAGTTACGTGATCAATGTATGATTAGCCACGTGATCAGTGCATGATAACCACGTGATCATTGCATGATCAGTCACATGTTCATGGCATGCGCAGTCATGTGATCAGTGAATGACAGCTGCGCAATCCGTGCATAATCAGTCACGTGATCAAAGCATGATCAGCAACGTGATTAGTGCATGATAGCCACGTAAAGAGTGCATGAACAGGCACGTGATCAGTTCATGTGCAGTCACGTGGTCACTGCACGATAGCCACGTGATCAGTGCACAATAGCCACGTGATCAGTGCATGATCTGTCACGTGATCAGTGAATGCGCCATCACGTGATCAGTGTATGATCAGCCACGTGATCAGTGCATGATCAGCCATGTGATCAGTGCATGCACAGTCACGTGAGCAGTGTATGATCAGCTTCGTTAATAGTGCATGATCAGCCACGTGATCAGTGCATGATCACTCACGAGAACAGTGCATGATCAGTCACGTGATAAGTGCAATCTTGCCAAGTGATCGGTGCATGATTAGTTCCGTGATCAGTGTATGATTAGCCACGTGATTAGTGCATGATCAGCTACGTGATCAGTGCAAGATTGCCAAGTAATCCGTGCATGATTAGTTACGTGATCAATGTATGATTAGCCACGTGATTAGAGCATGATCAGCCTCCTGATCAGTGCATGATCAGCCACGTGATGACTGCAGATACGCACCGCGATTAGTGCATTATCAGCCATGTGATCAGTGTATGATCAGCCACGTGATCAGTATATGCAGAGTCACATGATCAGTGTATGATCAGCTTCATGATCATTGCATGATTAGTTACGTGATCAATGTATGATTAGCCACGTGATCAGTGCATGATAGCCACGTTATCATTGAATGATCAGTCACGTCTTCATTGCATGCGCAGTCATGTGATCAGTGCATGAGACCTTGCACAATCAGTGCATAATCAGTCACGTGATCAAGCATGACCAGCCACGTGATCAGTGCATGATAGCCACGTAAAGAGTGCATGAACAGGAACGTGATCAGTTCATGTGCAGTCACGTGATCAGTGCATGATAGACTCGTAATCAGTGCATGATAGCCAGGTGATCAGTGCATGTGCAGTCACGTGATCAGTGTATGATGAGCCACGTGATTAGAGCATGATCAGGCACGTGATCAGTGCGTGATCAGTCACATGATCAGTGTATGATCAGCCACGTGATCAGTGCTTGAGGGCATCGTGATCAGTGAATGATCAGTCACGTGATCAGTGCATGATTAGCCACGGGATCAGTGCATGATAGCCATGTGATCAATGCAGGATAGCTACGTGATCAGTGTATAATCGGCCACGTAATCATTGCATGATAGCCACGTGAGAAGTGCATGATCAGCAAAGTGATTAGTGCATGATTACACACGTTATCAGTGCATGATCACCCACGTGATCACTGTATAATCAGCCACGTGATCAGTGCATGTGCAGTCACGTGATCAGTGTATGATCAGCTTCGTGATCAGTGCATGATCAGCCACGTGATCAGTGCATGATCAGGCACGTGATCAGAGCATGTCATTCATGTGATAAGTGCATGGTAAGGCACGTGATCAGTGCATGATCAGCCACGTGATCAGTGTATGATCAGCTTCGTGATCAGTCCATGATCAGCCACGTAGTCCGGCACGATCAGGCACGTGAAGTCTGCGTGATTAGTCACGTGATCAGTGTATGATCAGCCACGTGATCAGTGCATGATCAGCCATGTGATCAGTGCATGCACAGTCACGTGAGCAGTATATAATCAGCTTCGTTAACAGTGCATGATCAGCCACGTGAACAGTGCATGATCAGTCACGAGAACTGTGCATTATCAGTCACGTGATAAGTGTATGATCAGCCACGTGATCAATGCATGATAGCCACGTGACCAGTGCATGATGAGTCACGAAATCAGTGTATGATCAGCCATGGGATCAGTGCATGATAGCCATGTGATCAGTGCATGATAGCTACGTGATCAGTGCATGATCAGCCACGTAATTAGGGCATGATCAGCCACATGATCACTGTATGATTAGCCACGTGATCAGTGCAGTGCAGTCACGTGATCAGTGTATGATCAGCCATGTGTTCAGTGCATTATAGAAAAGTGATCAATGCATGATAGCTACGTGATCAGTGCATACACAGTCACATGAGCAGTGCATGATCAGCCACGTGATCAGTGTATGATCAGCCACGTGATGAGTGCATGATCAGCCACATAATCAGTGCATGATCAGCCACGTGATCACTGTATCATCAGCCACGTGATCAGTGCATGTGCAGTTATGTGATCAGTGTATGGTAAGCCATGTGTTCAGTGCATGATAGACAAGTGATCAATGCATGATAGCTATGTGATCAGTGCATGGTCAGTCACATGAGCAGTGCATGATCAGCCAGGTGATCAGTGCATGATCAGGCACGTGATCAGTGCATGATGTGTCATGTGATCAGTGTATGATCAGCCACGTACTCCGTGCATGATCAGCCATGTGATCAGTGTATGAACAGCCAGGTGATCAGTGCATGATCCACAACATGATTAGTGCATGATAAGCCACGTGATCACTGTATCATCAGCCACGTGATCAGTGCATGCACAGTCACGTGATCAGTGTATGATCAGCTTCATGATCAATGCATGATCAGCCACGTGATCAGTGCATTATCAGGCACGTGAAGAGTGCATGATTAGTCACGTAATCAGTGTATGATAGCCAGCTTATCAGTGCATGATCAGCCACATGATCAGTGCCTGATCAGCCACCTGATCAGTGTATGATTGCCATGTGATTAGTGCATGATCATTCACGTGATTAGTGCATGATCTGTCACTTGATCAGTTTATGATATCCACGGGATCAGTTCATGCGCCTTCATGTGATCAGTGCATGATAGCTTCATGATCAGTGCATGATCAGCCACATGATCACTGCAAGATTGCCAAGTTGTCAGTGCATGGTTAGTTACGTGATCAATGTATGTTTAGCCACATGATTAGTGCATGATCAGCCACGTGATCAGTGCATGATCATCCAGGTGATGAGTGCATAAAACGCAACGTGATTAGTGCATTATCAGCCACGTGATCAGTGAATGATCAGCCACGTGATCAGTGCATGATCAGCCATGTGATCAGTGCATGCACAGTCACGTGATCAGTGTATGATCAGCTTCGTGATCAGTCCATGTTCAGCCACGTGATCAGTGCACGATCAGGCACGTGAAGAGTGCATGATCAGTCACGTCATCAGTGTATGATCAGCCACGTGATCAGTGCATGATCACCACGTGATCAGTGCATGATCAGCCACGTGATCAGTGCATGATCAGGCACGTGAAGAATGCATGATTAGTCACGTGATCAGTGTATGATAGCCAGCTTATCAGTGCATGATCAGCCACGTGATTAGTGCATGATCTGGCAATTGATCAGTGTATGATATCCACGTGATCAGTTCATGCTCCGTCATGTGAACAGTGCATGATTAGTTACGTGATCAATGTATGATTAGCCACGTGATTAGTGCATGATCAGCCACATGATCAGTGTATGATCAGCCATGTGACCAGTGCATGATCAGCCACTTGGTCAGTGCATGCACAGTAACGTGATCAGTTCATGCTCCGTCATGTGAACAGTGCATGATTAGTTACGTGATCAATGTATGATTAGCCACGTGATCAGTGCATGATAACCACGTGATCATTGCATGATCAGTCACATGTTCATGGCATGCGCAGTCATGTGATCTGTGAATGACAGCTGCGCAATCCGTGCATAATCAGTCACGTGATCAAAGCATGATCAGCAACGTGATTAGTGCATGATAGCCACGTAAAGAGTGCATGAACAGGCACGTGATCAGTTCATGTGCAGTCACGTGGTCACTGCACGATAGCCACGTGATCAGTGCACAATAGCCACGTGATCAGTGCATGATCTGTCACGTGATCAGTGAATGCGCCATCACGTGATCAGTGTATGATCAGCCACGTGATCAGTGCATGATCAGGCACGTGAAGAATGCATGATAGTCACGTAATCAGTGTATGATCAGCCACGTGATCAGTGCATGATCACCACGTGATCAGTGCATGATCACCACGTGATCAGTGCATGATCAGCCACGTGATCAGTGCATGATCAGGCACGTGAAGAATGCATGATTAGTCACGTGATCAGTGTATGATAGCCAGCTTATCAGTGCATGATCACCCACGTGATTAGTGCATGATCTGGCAATTGATCAGTGTATGATATCCACGTGATCAGTTCATGCTCCGTCATGTGAACAGTGCATGATTAGTTACGTGATCAATGTATGATTAGCCACGTGATTAGTGCATGATCAGCCACATGATCAGTGTATGATCAGCCATGTGACCAGTGCATGATCAGCCACTTGGTCAGTGCATGCACAGTCACGTGATCAGTGTATGATCAGCTTCGTGATCAGTGCATGATTAGTTACGTGATCAATGTATGATTAGCCACGTGATCAGTGCATGATAACCACGTGATCATTGCATGATCAGTCACATGTTCATGGCATGCGCAGTCATGTGATCAGTGAATGACAGCTGCGCAATCCGTGCATAATCAGTCACGTGATCAAAGCATGATCAGCAACGTGATTAGTGCATGATAGCCACGTAAAGAGTGCATGAACAGGCACGTGATCAGTTCATGTGCAGTCACGTGGTCACTGCACGATAGCCACGTGATCAGTGCACAATAGCCACGTGATCAGTGCATGATCTGTCACGTGATCAGTGAATGCGCCATCACGTGATCAGTGTATGATCAGCCACGTGATCAGTGCATGATCAGCCATGTGATCAGTGCATGCACAGTCACGTGAGCAGTGTATGATCAGCTTCGTTAATAGTGCATGATCAGCCACGTGATCAGTGCATGATCACTCACGAGAACAGTGCATGATCAGTCACGTGATAAGTGCAATCTTGCCAAGTGATCGGTGCATGATTAGTTCCGTGATCAGTGTATGATTAGCCACGTGATTAGTGCATGATCAGCTACGTGATCAGTGCAAGATTGCCAAGTAATCCGTGCATGATTAGTTACGTGATCAATGTATGATTAGCCACGTGATTAGAGCATGATCAGCCTCCTGATCAGTGCATGATCAGCCACGTGATGACTGCATGATACGCACCGCGATTAGTGCATTATCAGCCATGTGATCAGTGTATGATCAGCCACGTGATCAGTATATGCAGAGTCACATGATCAGTGTATGATCAGCTTCATGATCATTGCATGATTAGTTACGTGATCAATGTATGATTAGCCACGTGATCAGTGCATGATAGCCACGTTATCATTGAATGATCAGTCACGTCTTCATTGCATGCGCAGTCATGTGATCAGTGCATGAGACCTGCACAATCAGTGCATAATCAGTCACGTGATCAAGCATGACCAGCCACGTGATCAGTGCATGATAGCCACGTAAAGAGTGCATGAACAGGAACGTGATCAGTTCATGTGCAGTCACGTGATCAGTGCATGATAGACTCGTAATCAGTGCATGATAGCCAGGTGATCAGTGCATGTGCAGTCACGTGATCAGTGTATGATGAGCCACGTGATTAGAGCATGATCAGGCACGTGATCAGTGCGTGATCAGTCACATGATCAGTGTATGATCAGCCACGTGATCAGTGCTTGAGGGCATCGTGATCAGTGAATGATCAGTCACGTGATCAGTGCATGATTAGCCACGGGATCAGTGCATGATAGCCATGTGATCAATGCAGGATAGCTACGTGATCAGTGTATAATCGGCCACGTAATCATTGCATGATAGCCACGTGAGAAGTGCATGATCAGCAAAGTGATTAGTGCATGATTACACACGTTATCAGTGCATGATCACCCACGTGATCACTGTATAATCAGCCACGTGATCAGTGCATGTGCAGTCACGTGATCAGTGTATGATCAGCTTCGTGATCAGTGCATGATCAGCCACGTGATCAGTGCATGATCAGGCACGTGATCAGAGCATGTCATTCATGTGATAAGTGCATGGTAAGGCACGTGATCAGTGCATGATCAGCCACGTGATCAGTGTATGATCAGCTTCGTGATCAGTCCATGATCAGCCACGTAGTCCGTGCACGATCAGGCACGTGAAGTCTGCGTGATTAGTCACGTGATCAGTGTATGATCAGCCACGTGATCAGTGCATGATCAGCCATGTGATCAGTGCATGCACAGTCACGTGAGCAGTATATAATCAGCTTCGTTAACAGTGCATGATCAGCCACGTGAACAGTGCATGATCAGTCACGAGAACTGTGCATTATCAGTCACGTGATAAGTGTATGATCAGCCACGTGATCAATGCATGATAGCCACGTGACCAGTGCATGATGAGTCACGAAATCAGTGTATGATCAGCCATGGGATCAGTGCATGATAGCCATGTGATCAGTGCATGATAGCTACGTGATCAGTGCATGATCAGCCACGTAATTAGGGCATGATCAGCCACATGATCACTGTATGATTAGCCACGTGATCAGTGCATGTGCAGTCACGTGATCAGTGTATGATCAGCCATGTGTTCAGTGCATTATAGAAAAGTGATCAATGCATGATAGCTACGTGATCAGTGCATACACAGTCACATGAGCAGTGCATGATCAGCCACGTGATCAGTGTATGATCAGCCACGTGATGAGTGCATGATCAGCCACATAATCAGTGCATGATCAGCCACGTGATCACTGTATCATCAGCCACGTGATCAGTGCATGTGCAGTTATGTGATCAGTGTATGGTAAGCCATGTGTTCAGTGCATGATAGACAAGTGATCAATGCATGATAGCTATGTGATCAGTGCATGGTCAGTCACATGAGCAGTGCATGATCAGCCAGGTGATCAGTGCATGATCAGGCACGTGATCAGTGCATGATGTGTCATGTGATCAGTGTATGATCAGCCACGTACTCCGTGCATGATCAGCCATGTGATCAGTGTATGAACAGCCAGGTGATCAGTGCATGATCCACAACATGATTAGTGCATGATAAGCCACGTGATCACTGTATCATCAGCCACGTGATCAGTGCATGCACAGTCACGTGATCAGTGTATGATCAGCTTCATGATCAATGCATGATCAGCCACGTGATCAGTGCATTATCAGGCACGTGAAGAGTGCATGATTAGTCACGTAATCAGTGTATGATAGCCAGCTTATCAGTGCATGATCAGCCACATGATCAGTGCCTGATCAGCCACCTGATCAGTGTATGATTGCCATGTGATTAGTGCATGATCATTCACGTGATTAGTGCATGATCTGTCACTTGATCAGTTTATGATATCCACGGGATCAGTTCATGCGCCTTCATGTGATCAGTGCATGATAGCTTCATGATCAGTGCATGATCAGCCACATGATCACTGCAAGATTGCCAAGTTGTCAGTGCATGGTTAGTTACGTGATCAATGTATGTTTAGCCACATGATTAGTGCATGATCAGCCACGTGATCAGTGCATGATCATCCAGGTGATGAGTGCATAAAACGCAACGTGATTAGTGCATTATCAGCCACGTGATCAGTGAATGATCAGCCACGTGATCAGTGCATGATCAGCCATGTGATCAGTGCATGCACAGTCACGTGATCAGTGTATGATCAGCTTCGTGATCAGTCCATGTTCAGCCACGTGATCAGTGCACGATCAGGCACGTGAAGAGTGCATGATCAGTCACGTCATCAGTGTATGATCAGCCACGTGATCAGTGCATGATCACCACGTGATCAGTGCATGATCAGCCACGTGATCAGTGCATGATCAGGCACGTGAAGAATGCATGATTAGTCACGTGATCAGTGTATGATAGCCAGCTTATCAGTGCATGATCAGCCACGTGATTAGTGCATGATCTGGCAATTGATCAGTGTATGATATCCACGTGATCAGTTCATGCTCCGTCATGTGAACAGTGCATGATTAGTTACGTGATCAATGTATGATTAGCCACGTGATTAGTGCATGATCAGCCACATGATCAGTGTATGATCAGCCATGTGACCAGTGCATGATCAGCCACTTGGTCAGTGCATGCACAGTAACGTGATCAGTTCATGCTCCGTCATGTGAACAGTGCATGATTAGTTACGTGATCAATGTATGATTAGCCACGTGATCAGTGCATGATAACCACGTGATCATTGCATGATCAGTCACATGTTCATGGCATGCGCAGTCATGTGATCTGTGAATGACAGCTGCGCAATCCGTGCATAATCAGTCACGTGATCAAAGCATGATCAGCAACGTGATTAGTGCATGATAGCCACGTAAAGAGTGCATGAACAGGCACGTGATCAGTTCATGTGCAGTCACGTGGTCACTGCACGATAGCCACGTGATCAGTGCACAATAGCCACGTGATCAGTGCATGATCTGTCACGTGATCAGTGAATGCGCCATCACGTGATCAGTGTATGATCAGCCACGTGATCAGTGCATGATCAGCCATGTGATCAGTGCATGCACAGTCACGTGAGCAGTGTATGATCAGCTTCGTTAATAGTGCATGATCAGCCACGTGATCAGTGCATGATCACTCACGAGAACAGTGCATGATCAGTCACGTGATAAGTACAATCTTGCCAAGTGATCAGTGCATGATTAGTTCCGTGATCAGTGTATGATTAGCCACGTGATTAGTGCATGATCAGCTACGTGATCAGTGCAAGATTGCCAAGTAATCCGTGCATGATTAGTTACGTGATCAATGTATGATTAGCCACGTGATTAGAGCATGATCAGCCTCCTGATCAGTGCATGATCAGCCACGTGATGACTGCATGATACGCACCGCGATTAGTGCATTATCAGCCATGTGATCAGTGTATGATCAGCCACGTGATCAGTATATGCAGAGTCACATGATCAGTGTATGATCAGCTTCATGATCATTGCATGATTAGTTACGTGATCAATGTATGATTAGCCACGTGATCAGTGCATGATAGCCACGTTATCATTGAATGACCAGTCACGTCTTCATTGCATGCGCAGTCATGTGATCAGTGCATGAGACCTGCACAATCAGTGCATAATCAGTCACGTGATCAAGCATGACCAGCCACGTGATCAGTGCATGATAGCCACGTAAAGAGTGCATGAACAGGAACGTGATCAGTTCATGTGCAGTCACGTGATCAGTGCATGATAGACTCGTAATCAGTGCATGATAGCCAGGTGATCAGTGCATGCACAGTCACGTGATCAGTGTATGATGAGCCACGTGATTAGAGCATGATCAGGCACGTGATCAGTGCGTGATCAGTCACATGATCAGTGTATGATCAGCCACGTGATCAGTGCTTGAGGGCATCGTGATCAGTGAATGATCAGTCACGTGATCAGTGCATGATTAGCCACGGGATCAGTGCATGATAGCCATGTGATCAATACATGATAGCTACGTGATCAGTGTATAATCGGCCACGTAATCATTGCATGATAGCCACGTGAGAAGTGCATGATCAGCAAAGTGATTAGTGCATGATTACACACGTTATCAGTGCATGATCACCCACGTGATCACTGTATAATCAGCCACGTGATCAGTGCATGTGCAGTCACGTGATCAGTGTATGATCAGTTTCGTGATCAGTGCATGATCAGCCACGTGATCATTGCATGATCAGGCACGTGATCAGAGCATGTCATTCATGTGATAAGTGCATGGTAAGGCACGTGATCAGTGCATGATCAGCCACGTGATCAGTGTATGATCAGCTTCGTGATCAGTCCATGATCAGCCACGTAGTCCGTGCACGATCAGGCACGTGAAGTCTGCGTGATTAGTCACGTGATCAGTGTATGATCAGCCACGTGATCAGTGCATGATCAGCCATGTGATCAGTGCATGCACAGTCACGTGAGCAGTATATAATCAGCTTCGTTAACAGTGCATGATCAGCCACGTGATCAGTGCATGATCAGTCACGAGAACTGTGCATTATCAGTCACGTGATAAGTGCATGATCAGCCACGTGATCAATGCATGATAGCCACGTGACCAGTGCATGATGAGTCACGAAATCAGTGTATGATCAGCCATGGGATCAGTGCATGATAGCCATGTGATCAGTGCATGATAGCTACGTGATCAGTGCATGATCAGCCACGTAATTAGGGCATGATCAGCCACATGATCACTGTATGATTAGCCACGTGATCAGTGCATGTGCAGTCACGTGATCAGTGTATGATCAGCCATGTGTTCAGTGCATTATAGAAAAGTGATCAATGCATGATAGCTACGTGATCAGTGCATACACAGTCACATGAGCAGTGCATGATCAGCCACGTGATCAGTGTATGATCAGCCACGTGATGAGTGCATGATCAGCCACATAATCAGTGCATGATCAGCCACGTGATCACTGTATCATCAGCCACGTGATCAGTGCATGTGCAGTTATGTGATCAGTGTATGGTAAGCCATGTGTTCAGTGCATGATAGACAAGTGATCAATGCATGATAGCTATGTGATCAGTGCATGGTCAGTCACATGAGCAGTGCATGATCAGCCAGGTGATCAGTGCATGATCAGGCACGTGATCAGTGCATGTGCAGTCACGTGATCAGTGTATGATCAGCTTTGTGATCAGTGCATGATCAGCCATGTGATCAGTGTATGAACAGCCACGTGATCAGTGCATGATCCACAACATGATTAGTGCATGATAAGCCACGTGATCACTGTATCATCAGCCACGTGATCAGTGCATGCACAGTCACGTGATCAGTGTATGATCAGCTTCGTGATCAGTCCATGTTCAGCCACGTGATCAGTGCACGATCAGGCACGTGAAGAGTGCATGATCAGTCACGTCATCAGTGTATGATCAGCCACGTGATCAGTGCATGATCACCACGTGATCAGTGCATGATCAGCCATGTGACCAGTGCATGATCAGCCACTTGGTCAGTGCATGCACAGTCACGTGATCAGTGTATGATCAGCTTCGTGATCAGTGCATGATTAGTTACGTGATCAATGTATGATTAGCCACGTGATCAGTGCATGATAACCACGTGATCATTGCATGATCAGTCACATGTTCATGGCATGCGCAGTCATGTGATCAGTGAATGACAGCTGCGCAATCCGTGCATAATCAGTCACGTGATCAAAGCATGATCAGCAACGTGATTAGTGCATGATAGCCACGTAAAGAGTGCATGAACAGGCACGTGATCAGTTCATGTGCAGTCACGTGGTCACTGCATGATAGCCACGTGATCAGTGCACAATAGCCACGTGATCAGTGCATGATCTGTCACGTGATCAGTGAATGCGCCATCACGTGATCAGTGTATGATCAGCCACGTGATCAGTGCATGATCAGGCACGTGAAGAATGCATGATTAGTCACGTAATCAGTGTATGATCAGCCACGTGATCAGTGCATGATCACCACGTGATCAGTGCATGATCACCACGTGATCAGTGCATGATCAGCCACGTGATCAGTGCATGATCAGGCACGTGAAGAATGCATGATTAGTCACGTGATCAGTGTATGATAGCCAGCTTATCAGTGCATGATCAGCCACGTGATTAGTGCATGATCTGGCAATTGATCAGTGTATGATATCCACGTGATCAGTTCATGCTCCGTCATGTGAACAGTGCATGATTAGTTACGTGATCAATGTATGATTAGCCACGTGATTAGTGCATGATCAGCCACATGATCAGTGTATGATCAGCCATGTGACCAGTGCATGATCAGCCACTTGGTCAGTGCATGCACAGTCACGTGATCAGTGTATGATCAGCTTCGTGATCAGTGCATGATTAGTTACGTGATCAATGTATGATTAGCCACGTGATCAGTGCATGATAACCACGTGATCATTGCATGATCAGTCACATGTTCATGGCATGCGCAGTCATGTGATCAGTGAATGACAGCTGCGCAATCCGTGCATAATCAGTCACGTGATCAAAGCATGATCAGCAACGTGATTAGTGCATGATAGCCACGTAAAGAGTGCATGAACAGGCACGTGATCAGTTCATGTGCAGTCACGTGGTCACTGCACGATAGCCACGTGATCAGTGCACAGTAGCCACGTGATCAGTGCATGATCTGTCACGTGATCAGTGAATGCGCCATCACGTGATCAGTGTATGATCAGCCACGTGATCAGTGCATGATCAGCCATGTGATCAGTGCATGCACAGTCACGTGAGCAGTGTATGATCAGCTTCGTTAATAGTGCATGATCAGCCACGTGATCAGTGCATGATCACTCACGAGAACAGTGCATGATCAGTCACGTGATAAGTGCAATCTTGCCAAGTGATCGGTGCATGATTAGTTCCGTGATCAGTGTATGATTAGCCACGTGATTAGTGCATGATCAGCTACGTGATCAGTGCAAGATTGCCAAGTAATCCGTGCATGATTAGTTACGTGATCAATGTATGATTAGCCACGTGATTAGAGCATGATCAGCCTCCTGATCAGTGCATGATCAGCCACGTGATGACTGCATGATACGCACCGCGATTAGTGCATTATCAGCCATGTGATCAGTGTATGATCAGCCACGTGATCAGTATATGCAGAGTCACATGATCAGTGTATGATCAGCTTCATGATCATTGCATGATTAGTTACGTGATCAATGTATGATTAGCCACGTGATCAGTGCATGATAGCCACGTGATCATTGCATGATCAGTCACGTCTTCATTGCATGCGCAGTCATGTGATCAGTGCATGAGACCTGCACAATCAGTGCATAATCAGTCACGTGATCAAGCATGACCAGCCACGTGATCAGTGCATGATAGCCACGTAAAGAGTGCATGAACAGGAACGTGATCAGTTCATGTGCAGTCACGTGATCAGTGCATGATAGACTCGTAATCAGTGCATGATAGCCAGGTGATCAGTGCATGCGCAGTCACGTGATCAGTGTATGATGAGCCACGTGATTAGAGCATGATCAGGCACGTGATCAGTGCGTGATCAGTCACATGATCAGTGTATGATCAGCCACGTGATCAGTGCTTGAGGGCATCGTGATCAGTGAATGATCAGTCACGTGATCAGTGCATGATTAGCCACGGGATCAGTGCATGATAGCCATGTGATCAATGCAGGATAGCTACGTGATCAGTGTATAATCGGCCACGTAATCATTGCATGATAGCCACGTGAGAAGTGCATGATCAGCAAAGTGATTAGTGCATGATTACACACGTTATCAGTGCATGATCACCCACGTGATCACTGTATAATCAGCCACGTGATCAGTGCATGTGCAGTCACGTGATCAGTGTATGATCAGCTTCGTGATCAGTGCATGATCAGCCACGTGATCAGTGCATGATCAGGCACGTGATCAGAGCATGTCATTCATGTGATAAGTGCATGGTAAGGCACGTGATCAGTGCATGATCAGCCACGTGATCAGTGTATGATCAGCTTCGTGATCAGTCCATGATCAGCCACGTAGTCCGTGCACGATCAGGCACGTGAAGTCTGCGTGATTAGTCACGTGATCAGTGTATGATCAGCCACGTGATCAGTGCATGATCAGCCATGTGATCAGTGCATGCACAGTCACGTGAGCAGTATATAATCAGCTTCGTTAACAGTGCATGATCAGCCACGTGATCAGTGCATGATCAGTCACGAGAACTGTGCATTATCAGTCACGTGATAAGTGTATGATCAGCCACGTGATCAATGCATGATAGCCACGTGACCAGTGCATGATGAGTCACGAAATCAGTGTATGATCAGCCATGGGATCAGTGCATGATAGCCATGTGATCAGTGCATGATAGCTACGTGATCAGTGCATGATCAGCCACGTAATTAGGGCATGATCAGCCACATGATCACTGTATGATTAGCCACGTGATCAGTGCATGTGCAGTCACGTGATCAGTGTATGATCAGCCATGTGTTCAGTGCATTATAGAAAAGTGATCAATGCATGATAGCTACGTGATCAGTGCATACACAGTCACATGAGCAGTGCATGATCAGCCACGTGATCAGTGTATGATCAGCCACGTGATGAGTGCATGATCAGCCACATAATCAGTGCATGATCAGCCACGTGATCACTGTATCATCAGCCACGTGATCAGTGCATGTGCAGTTATGTGATCAGTGTATGGTAAGCCATGTGTTCAGTGCATGATAGACAAGTGATCAATGCATGATAGCTATGTGATCAGTGCATGGTCAGTCACATGAGCAGTGCATGATCAGCCAGGTGATCAGTGCATGATCAGGCACGTGATCAGTGCATGATGTGTCATGTGATCAGTGTATGATCAGCCACGTACTCCGTGCATGATCAGCCATGTGATCAGTGTATGAACAGCCACGTGATCAGTGCATGATCCACAACATGATTAGTGCATGATAAGCCACGTGATCACTGTATCATCAGCCACGTGATCAGTGCATGCACAGTCACGTGATCAGTGTATGATCAGCTTCGTGATCAGTCCATGTTCAGCCACGTGATCAGTGCACGATCAGGCACGTGAAGAGTGCATGATCAGTCACGTCATCAGTGTATGATCAGCCACGTGATCAGTGCATGATCACCACGTGATCAGTGCATGATCAGCCACGTGATCAGTGCATGATCAGGCACGTGAAGAATGCATGATTCGTCACGTGATCAGTGTATGATAGCCAGCTTATCAGTGCATGATCAGCCACGTGATTAGTGCATGATCTGGCAATTGATCAGTGTATGATATCCACGTGATCAGTTCATGCTCCGTCATGTGAACAGTGCATGATTAGTTACGTGATCAATGTATGATTAGCCACGTGATTAGTGCATGATCAGCCACATGATCAGTGTATGATCAGCCATGTGACCAGTGCATGATCAGCCACTTGGTCAGTGCATGCACAGTCACGTGATCAGTGTATGATCAGCTTCGTGATCAGTGCATGATTAGTTACGTGATCAATGTATGATTAGCCACGTGATCAGTGCATGATAACCACGTGATCATTGCATGATCAGTCACATGTTCATGGCATGCGCAGTCATGTGATCAGTGAATGACAGCTGCGCAATCCGTGCATAATCAGTCACGTGATCAAAGCATGATCAGCAACGTGATTAGTGCATGATAGCCACGTAAAGAGTGAATGAACAGGCACGTGATCAGTTCATGTGCAGTCACGTGGTCACTGCATGATAGCCACGTGATCAGTGCACAATAGCCACGTGATCAGTGCATGATCTGTCACGTGATCAGTGAATGCGCCATCACGTGATCAGTGTATGATCAGCCACGTGATCAGTGCATGATCAGGCACGTGAAGAATGCATGATCAGCCACGTGATCAGTGTATGATCAGCCACGTGATCAGTGCATGATCACCACGTGATCAGTGCATGATCACCACGTGATCAGTGCATGATCAGCCACGTGATCAGTGCATGATCAGGCACGTGAAGAATGCATGATTAGTCACGTGATCAGTGTATGATAGCCAGCTTATCAGTGCATGATCAGCCACGTGATTAGTGCATGATCTGGCAATTGATCAGTGTATGATATCCACGTGATCAGTTCATGCTCCGTCATGTGAACAGTGCATGATTAGTTACGTGATCAATGTATGATTAGCCACGTGATTAGTGCATGATCAGCCACATGATCAGTGTATGATCAGCCATGTGACCAGTGCATGATCAGCCACTTGGTCAGTGCATGCACAGTCACGTGATCAGTGTATGATCAGCTTCGTGATCAGTGCATGATTAGTTACGTGATCAATGTATGATTAGCCACGTGATCAGTGCATGATAACCACGTGATCATTGCATGATCAGTCACATGTTCATGGCATGCGCAGTCATGTGATCAGTGAATGACAGCTGCGCAATCCATGCATAATCAGTCACGTGATCAAAGCATGATCAGCAACGTGATTAGTGCATGATAGCCACGTAAAGAGTGCATTAACAGGCACGTGATCAGTTCATGTGCAGTCACGTGGTCACTGCACGATAGCCACGTGATCAGTGCACAATAGCCACGTGATCAGTGCATGATCTGTCACGTGATCAGTGAATGCGCCATCACGTGATCAGTGTATGATCAGCCACGTGATCAGTGCATGATCAGCCATGTGATCAGTGCATGCACAGTCACGTGAGCAGTGTATGATCAGCTTCGTTAATAGTGCATGATCAGCCACGTGATCAGTGCATGATCACTCACGAGAACAGTGCATGATCAGTCACGTGATAAGTGCAATATTGCCAAGTGATCGGTGCATGATTAGTTCCGTGATCAGTGTATGATTAGCCACGTGATTAGTGCATGATCAGCTACGTGATCAGTGCAAGATTGCCAAGTAATCCGTGCATGATTAGTTACGTGATCAATGTATGATTAGCCACGTGATTAGAGCATGATCAGCCTCCTGATCAGTGCATGATCAGCCACGTGATGACTGCATGATACGCACCGCGATTAGTGCATTATCAGCCATGTGATCAGTGTATGATCAGCCACGTGATCAGTATATGCAGAGTCACATGATCAGTGTATGATCAGCTTCATGATCATTGCATGATTAGTTACGTGATCAATGTATGATTAGCCACGTGATCAGTGCATGATAGCCACGTTATCATTGAATGATCAGTCACGTCTTCATTGCATGCGCAGTCATGTGATCAGTGCATGAGACCTGCACAATCAGTGCATAACCAGTCACGTGATCAAGCATGACCAGCCACGTGATCAGTGCATGATAGCCACGTAAAGAGGGCATGAACAGGAACGTGATCAGTTCATGTGCAGTCACGTGATCAGTGCATGATAGACTCGTAATCAGTGCATGATAGCCAGGTGATCAGTGCATGCACAGTCACGTGATCAGTGTATGATGAGCCACGTGATTAGAGCATGATCAGGCACGTGATCAGTGCGTGATCAGTCACATGATCAGTGTATGATCAGCCACGTGATCAGTGCTTGAGGGCATCGTGATCAGTGAATGATCAGTCACGTGATCAGTGCATGATTAGCCACGGGATCAGTGCATGATAGCCATGTGATCAGTGCATGATAGCCATGTGATCAATGCATGATAGCTACGTGATCAGTGTATAATGGGCCACGTAATCATTGCATGATAGCCACGTGAGAAGTGCATGATCAGCAAAGTGATTAGTGCATGATTACACACGTTATCAGTGCATGATCACCCACGTGATCACTGTATAATCAGCCACGTGATCAGTGCATGTGCAGTCACGTGATCAGTGTATGATCAGCTTCGTGATCAGTGCATGATCAGCCACGTGATCAGTGCATGATCAGGCACGTGATCAGAGCATGTCATTCATGTGATAAGTGCATGGTAAGGCACGTGATCAGTGCATGATCAGCCACGTGATCAGTGTATGATCAGCTCGTGATCAGTCCATGATCAGCCACGTAGTCCGTGCACGATCAGGCACGTGAAGTCTGCGTGATTAGTCACGTGATCAGTGTATGATCAGCCACGTGATCAGTGCATGATCAGCCATGTGATCAGTGCATGCACAGTCACGTGAGCAGTATATAATCAGCTTCGTTAACAGTGCATGATCAGCCACGTGATCAGTGCATGATCAGTCACGAGAACTGTGCATTATCAGTCACGTGATAAGTGTATGATCAGCCACGTGATCAATGCATGATAGCCACGTGACCAGTGCATGATGAGTCACGAAATCAGTGTATGATCAGCCATGGGATCAGTGCATGATAGCCATGTGATCAGTGCATGATAGATACGTGATCAGTGCATGATCAGCCACGTAATTAGGGCATGATCAGCCACATGATCACTGTATGATTAGCCACGTGATCAGTGCATGTGCAGTCACGTGATCAGTGTATGATCAGCCATGTGTTCAGTGCATTATAGAAAAGTGATCAATGCATGATAGCTACGTGATCAGTGCATACACAGTCACATGAGCAGTGCATGATCAGCCACGTGATCAGAGTATGATCAGCCACGTGATGAGTGCATGATCAGCCACATAATCAGTGCATGATCAGCCACGTGATCACTGTATCATCAGCCACGTGATCAGTGCATGTGCAGTTATGTGATCAGTGTATGGTAAGCCATGTGTTCAGTGCATGATAGACAAGTGATCAATGCATGATAGCTATGTGATCAGTGCATGGTCAGTCACATGAGCAGTGCATGATCAGCCAGGTGATCAGTGCATGATCAGGCACGTGATCAGTGCATGATGTGTCATGTGATCAGTGTATGATCAGCCACGTACTCCGTGCATGATCAGCCATGTGATCAGTGTATGAACAGCCACGTGATCAGTGCATGATCCACAACATGATTAGTGCATGATAAGCCACGTGATCACTGTATCATCAGCCACGTGATCAGTGCATGCACAGTCACGTGATCAGTGTATGATCAGCTTCATGATCAATGCATGATCAGCCACGTGATCAGTGCATTATCAGGCACGTAAAGAGTGCATGATTAGTCACGTAATCAGTGTATGATAGCCAGCTTATCAGTGCATGATCAGCCACATGATCAGTGCCTGATCAGCCACCTGATCAGTGTATGATTGCCATGTGATTAGTGCATGATCATTCACGTGATTAGTGCATGATCTGTCACTTGATCAGTTTATGATATCCACGGGATCAGTTCATGCGCCTTCATGTGATCAATGCATGATAGCTTCATGATCAGTGCATGATCAGCCACATGATCACTGCAAGATTGCCAAGTTTTCAGTGCATGGTTAGTTACGTGATCAATGTATGTTTAGCCACATGATTAGTGCATGATCAGCCACGTGATCAGTGCATGATCATCCAGGTGATGAGTGCATAATACGCAACGTGATCAGTGCATGATCACCACGTGATCAGTGCATGATCACCACGTGATCAGTGCATGATCAGCCACGTGATCAGTGCATGTTCAGGCACGTGAAGAATGCATGATTAGTCACGTGATCACTGTATGATAGCCAGCTTATCAGTGCATGATCAGCCACGTGATTAGTGCATGATCTGGCAATTGATCAGTGTATGATATCCACGTGATCAGTTCATGCTCCGTCATGTGAACAGTGCATGATTAGTTACGTGATCAATGTATGATTAGCCACGTGATTAGTGCATGATCAGCCACATGATCAGTGTATGATCAGCCATGTGACCAGTGCATGATCAGCCACTTGGTCAGTGCATGCACAGTCACGTGATCAGTGTATGATCAGCTTCGTGATCAGTGCATGATTAGTTACGTGATCAATGTATGATTAGCCACGTGATCAGTGCATGATAACCACGTGATCATTGCATGATCAGTCACATGTTCATGGCATGCGCAGTCATGTGATCAGTGAATGACAGCTGCGCAATCCGTGCATAATCAGTCACGTGATCAAAGCATGATCAGCAACGTGATTAGTGCATGATAGCCACGTAAAGAGTGCATGAACAGGCACGTGATCAGTTCATGTGCAGTCACGTGGTCACTGCAGGATAGCCACGTGATCAGTGCACAATAGCCACGTGATCAGTGCATGATCTGTCACGTGATCAGTGAATGCGCCATCACATGATCAGTGTATGATCAGCCACGTGATCAGTGCATGATCAGCCATGTGATCAGTGCATGCACAGTCACGTGAGCAGTGTATGATCAGCTTCGTTAATAGTGCATGATCAGCCACGTGATCAGTGCATGATCACTCACGAGAACAGTGCATGATCAGTCACGTGATAAGTGCAATCTTGCCAAGTGATCGGTGCATGATTAGTTCCGTGATCAGTGTATGATTAGCCACGTGATTAGTGCATGATCAGCTACGTGATCAGTGCAAGATTGCCAAGAAATCCGTCCATGATTAGTTACGTGATCAATGTATGATTAGCCACGTGATTAGAGCATGATCAGCCTCCTGATCAGTGCATGATCAGCCACGTGATGACTGCATGATACGCACCGCGATTAGTGCATTATCAGCCATGTGACCAGTGTATGATAAGCCAGGTCATCAGTGCAAGATAGCCACATGATCAGTGCAAGATAGCCACGTGATCAGTGCATGATCAGTCACGTGATCAGTGTATGATCAACCATGTGATCAATGAATGATAGCCACCAGTTCAGTGTATGATCAGACACGTGATCAGTGCATGAGCAGTCAAGTGATCAGTGCATGCACAGTCACGTGATCAGTGCATGATCAGCCACGTGATCAGTGCATGATCAGCCAACTACTCAGTGCATGATCAGCCAGGTGATCAGTGCATGATCAGTCATGTTATCAGTGCATGATCAGCCACGGGTTCAGTGCATGATAGTCACTTTTTCAGTGCATGATAGCTACGTGATCAGTGCAAGAATAGCCATGTAATCAGTGCATGATCAACCACGTGATCACTGTATGATCAGCCACGTGATCAGTGCATGTGCAGTCACGTGATCAGTGTATGATCAACCACGTGTTCAGTACATGATGGAAAAGTGGTCAATGCATGATAGGTAGGTGAGCAGTGCATGATCAGTCATATGAGCAGTGCATGATCAGAAACGGGATCAGTGCATGATAGCCACCTGATCAGCATTATAAGCAACGTGATTACTGCATGATCAGTCACGTGAGCAGTGCATGCGCAGTCACGTTATCAGTGTATGATCAGCCAAGTGATCAGTGCATGATAGCAACCTGATCAGTGCATGATATGCAACGTGATTAGTGCATGATCAGCCACGTGATCAGTGTACGATCAGACATGTGATCAGTGCATGATCAGCCAAGTGATCAGTGCATGATCAGCCAACTGGTCAGTGCATGATCAGCCACGTGATCAGTGTACGATCAGACATGTGATCAGTGCATGATCAGCCACGTGATCAGTGCATGATCAGCCAACTGATCAGTGAATGATCAGCCACGTAATCAGTGCATTATAGCCATGTGATGAGTGCATGATCAGTCACGTGATCAGTGTATGATCAACCACCTGATCAATGAATGATAGCCACCAGTTCAGTGTATGATCAGTCCCGTGATCAGTGCATGAGCAGTCAAGTGATCAGTGCATGCACAGTCACGTGATCAGTGTATGATCAGCCACGTGATCAGTGCATGATCAGCCACGTGATCAGTGCATGATCAGCCAACTACTCAGTGCATGATCAGCCACGTGATCAGAGCATTATCAGCCTCGTGATCAGTGCATGCACAGTCAAGTGATCAGTGTATGATCAGCTTCGTGATCAGTCCATGTTCAGCCACGTGATCAGTGCACGATCACTCACGGGAAGAGTGCATGATCAGCCACGTGATCAGTGTATGATCAGCCACGTGATCAGTGTATGATTGCCACGTGATTAGTGCATGATCATTCACGTGATTAGTGCATGATCTGTCACTTGATCCGTTTATGATATCCACAGGATCAGTTCATGCGCCTTCATGTGATCAGTGCATGATAGCTTCATGATCAGTGCATGATCAGCCACATGATCACTGCAAGATTGCCAAGTTGTCAGTGCATGGTTAGTTACGTGATCAATGTATGTTTAGCCACATGATTAGTGCATGATCAGCCACGTGATCAGTGCATGATCATCCAGGTGATGAGTGCATAATACGCAACGTGATTAGTGCATTATCAACCACGTGATCAGTGAATGATCAGTCACGTGATCAGTGCATGATCAGCCACGTGATGACTGCATGATACGCAAATTGATTAGTGCATTATCAGCCACGTGATCAGTGTATGATCAGCCACGTGATCCGTGCATGATCAGCCACTTGGTCAGTGCATGCACAGTCACATGATCAGTGTATAATCAGCTTCGTGATCAGTGCATGATTAGTTAAGTGATCAATGTATGATTAGCCTCGTGATCAGTGCATGATAACCACGTGGTCATTGCATGATCAGTCACATGTTCATGTCATGCGCAGTCATGTCATCAGTGAATGACAGCTACGCAATCCGTGCATAAACAGTCACGTGATCAAAGCATGATCAGCAACATGATCAGTGCATGATAGCCACGTAAAGAGTGCATGAACAGGCACGTGATCAGTTTATGTGCAGTCACGTGGTCACTGCATGATAGACACATGATCAGTGCACAATAGCCACGTGATCAGTGCATGATTTGTCACGTGATCAATGAATGCGCCGTCACGTGATCACTGTATGATCAGCCACGTGATCAGTGCATGATCAGCCACGTGATCAGTATATGCACAGTCACATGATCAGTGTATGATCAGCTTCATGATCATTGCATGATTAGTTACGTGATCAATGTATGATTAGCCACGTGATCAGTGCATGATAGCCACGTGATCATTGCATGATCAGTCACGTCTTCATTGCATGCGCAGTCATGTGATCAGTGCGATCAGTCACGTCTTCATTGCATGCGCAGTCATGTGATCAGTGCATGAGAGCTACACAATCAGTGCATAATCAGTCACGTGATCAAGCGTGATCAGCCACGTGATCGGTGCATGATAGTCACGTAAAGAGTGCATGAATAGGAACGTGATCATTTCATGTGCAGTCACGTGATCAGTGCTATGTAGACTCATAATCAGTGCATGATCAGCCACGTGATCAGTATATGCAGTCACATGATCAGTGTATGATCAGCTTCATGATCATTGAATGATTAGTTACGTGATCAATGTATGATTAGCCACGTGATCAGTGCATGATAGTCACGTAAAGAGTGCATGAACAGGAACGTGATCATTTCATGCGCAGTCACGTGATCAGTGCATGATAGACTCATAATCAGTGCATGATAGCCACGTGATCAGTGCATGATCTGTCACGTGATCAGTGCATGCGCAGTCACGTGATCAGTGTATGATGAGCCACGTGATTAGTGCATGATCAGGCACGTGATCAGTGCATGATCAGGCACGTGATCAGTGCGTGATCAGTCACGTGATCAGTGTATGATCAGCCACGTCATCAGTGCAAGATAGCCACATGATCAGTGCATGATAGCCACGTGATCAGTGCATGATCAGTCACGTGATCACTGTATGATCAACCACGTGATCAATGAATGATAGCCAACAGTTCAGTGTATGATCAGTCACGTGATCAGTGCATGATCA
>NW_020868092.1:0-15451 GCF_003369695.1 Bos indicus x Bos taurus
CGACGCTGATATACACTGATCACGTGACTGTGCATGCACTTATAACGTGGTTGATCATGCACTGATCACGTGGTCATCATGCACTGATTACGTGGCTGATCATACACTGATCACGTGACTGATCATGCACTCTTCACGTTCCTGATCGTGCACTGATCATGTGGCTGATCATACACTGATCACGTGACTGATTATGCACTCTTCACATGCCTGATCGTGCACTGATCACGTGGCTGATCATACACTGATCACGTGACTGATCATGCACTGATCATCTGGCTATCATGCACTCATTACCTGGCTATCGTGCACTGATCACGTGGCTGATCATACACTAATCACATGACTGTGCATGCACTGATCAGTTGGCTGATCATGCACTGATCAGTTGGCTGATCATGCAATGATCACGTGGCTGATCATGCACTGATCACGTTGCTGATCATACACTGATCACTTGACTGTGCATGCACTGATCACGTGACTGATCATGCACTGATCACATGACTGATCATGCACTGATCTGGTGGCTATCATTCATTGATCACGTGGTTGATCATACACTGATCACGTGACTGATCATGCACTGATCACGTGCCTGATCATGCACTGATCATGTGACTGTTCATGCACTGATGACGTGCCTGACCATGCACTGATCACGAAGCTGATCATACAATGATCACATGACTGCACATGCCATGAAAACGTGACTGATCATGCAATGATCACATGGCTATCATGCACTGATCACGTGGCTAATCATACCTTGATCACTTAACTAAACATGCACTGATCACGAAGCTGATCACACACTGATCATGTGACTGTGCATGCACTGACACGTGGCTGATCATGCACTAATCACGTGGCTAATCATACATTTATCACCTAACTAATCATGCACTGATCACATGATGGAGCATGAACTGATAAGGTGGATATCATACACTGATCAAGTGCCAGATCATGCACTAATCACGTGACTGATCATGCACTGATCTCCTGGCTATCATGAACTGATCACGTGGCTGATCATGCACTGATCTCATGGCTGATCATGCACTGATTACGACGCTGATCATACACTGATCACATGACTGTGCATGCACTGATAACGTGGTTGATCATGCACTGATCACGTGGTCATCATGCACTGATTACGTGGCTGATCATACACTGATCACGTGACTGATCATGCACTCTTCACGTTCCTGATATTGCACTGATCATGTGGCTGATCATACACTGATCACGTGACTGATTATGCACTCTTCACGTGCCTGATCGTGCACTGATCACGTGGCTGATCATACACTGATCACGTGACTGATCATGCACTGATCATCTGGCTATCATGCACTCATTACCTGGCTATCGTGCACTGATCACGTGGCTGATCATACACTAATCACATGACTGTGCATGCACTGATCAGTTGGCTGATCATGCACTGATCAGTTGGCTGATCATGCAATGATCACGTGGCTGATCATGCACTGATCACGTTGCTGATCATACACTGATCACTTGACTGTGCATGCACTGATCACGTGACTGATCATGCACTGATCACATGACTGATCATGCACTGATCTGGTGGCTATCATTCATTGATCACGTGGTTGATCATACACTGATCACGTGACTGATCATGCACTGATCACGTGCCTGATCATGCACTGATCATGTGACTGTTCATGCACTGATGACGTGCCTGACCATGCACTGATCACGAAGCTGATCATACAATGATCACATGACTGCACATGCCATGAAAACGTGACTGATCATGCAATGATCACATGGCTATCATGCACTGATCACGTGGCTATTCATACATTGATCACTTAACTAAACATGCACTGATCACGAAGCTGATCACACACTGATCATGTGACTGTGCATGCACTGACACGTGGCTGATCATGCACTAATCACGTGGCTAATCATACATTTATCACCTAACTAATCATGCACTGATCACATGATGGAGCATGAACTGATAAGGTGGATATCATACACTGATCAAGTGCCAGATCATGCACTAATCACGTGACTGATCATGTACTGATCTCCTGGCTATCATGAACTGATCACGTGGCTGATCATGCACTGATCTCATGGCTGATCATGCACTGATTACGACGCTGATCATACACTGATCACTTGACTGTGCATGCACTGATAACGTGGTTGATCATGCACTGATCACGTGGTCATCATGCACTGATTACGTGGCTGATCATACACTGATCACGTGACTGATCATGCACTCTTCACGTTCCTGATCGTGCACTGATCATGTGGCTGATCATACACTGATCACGTGACTGATTATGCACTCTTCACGTGCCTGATCGTGCACTGATCACGTGGCTGATCATACACTGATCACGTGACTGATCATGCACTGATCATCTGGCTATCCTGCACTCATTACCTGGCTATCGTGCACTGATCACGTGGCTGATCATACACTAATCACATGACTGTGCATGCACTGATCAGTTGGCTGATCATGCACTGATCAGTTGGCTGATCATGCACTGATCACGTGGCTGATCATGCACTGATCACGTTGCTGATCATACACTGATCACTTGACTGTGCATGCACTGATCACGTGACTGATCATGCACTGATCACATGACTGATCATGCACCGATCTGGTGGCTATCATTCATTGATCACGTGGTTGATCATACACTGATCACGTGACTGATCATGCACTGACCACGTGGCTATCATGCAATGATCACGTGGCTGTTCATGCACTGAGCACGTGGCTGAGCATGTACTGATCACGTGGCTGATCATGCACTGAAGAGTTGGCTGATCATGCACTGATCACGAGGATGATCATGCACTGATCACGTGGCTGATCATGAACTGATTACGTGGCTGATCATACAATGACTACGTGGCTGATGGTGCACTAATCACATTTTGGATCATGCACTGATCATGTGGCTGATCATACAGTGATCACGTTGCTAATCATGCACTAATCACGTGGCTACTCATACATTGATCACGTAAATAATCATGCACCGATCCCTTGGCAATCTTGCACTGATCACGTGGCTGATCATGCACTGATCATGAAGCTATCATGCACTGATCACATGATGGTGCATGCACTGATCACGTGGCTGATTATGCCCTGATCACCTGGAGATAATGCACTGATCACTTGGCTGATCATACACTGATCATCTGGCTTATCATGCACTAATCACGTTGTGGATCATGCACTGATCACGTGGCTAATCATACATTGATCACGTAACTAATCATGCACTGATCACATGATGGAGCATGAACGGATCACGTGGATATCATACAGTGATCAATTGCCAGATCATGCACTAATCACGTGTCTGATCATGCACTGATCACCTGGCTGATCATGCACTGATCTCATGGCTGATCATGCACTGATAAGCTGGCTATCATACACTGATCACGTGACTAATCATGCATTCTTTACCTGCCTGATCATGCACTGATCACGTGGCTGATCATGCACTGATCACGTGACTGTGCATGCACTGATCACGTGGCTGATCATGCCCTGATCACGTGGCTGATCATACACTGATCACGTGGCTGAAAATGCACTAATCACGTTGTGTATTATGCACTCATCACGTGGATGATCATGCATTGATCACGTGGCTGATCATGCACTAGTCACGTGGCTATCATGCACTGATCACCTAGCTCATCATACACTGATCACGTTACTGATCCTGCACTGATCATGTGCCTGATCGTGCACTCATCACTTTCCTGATCATGCACTTATCACGTGCCTGATCATGCACTGAACAAGTGGCTGATCATACACTGATCACAAAGTTGATCATACACTGATCACGTGACTGTGCATGCACTGATCACATGGCTGATCATGCACTGATCACGTGGCTTTTCATACACTGATCACGTTACTGATAATGCACTCTTCACGTGCTTGATCATGCACTGATCACGTGGCTGATCATGGACTGATCACGAAGCTGATCATACACTGATCACGTGACTGTGCATGCACTGATCACATGGCTGATCATGCACTGATCACGTGGTGATTATGCACTGATCATGTGGCTGATCATACACTGATCACATTACTGATAATGCACTGATCACGTGCCTGATTTTGCACTGATCACGTGGCTGACCAGGCACTGATCACGAAGCTGATCATACACTGATCACATGACTATGCATGCACTGATCACGTGGCTGATCATGCATTGAACAGTTGGCTGATCATGCACTGATCATGAGGCTGATCATGCACAGATCACGTGGCTGATCATACAATGATTACATGGCCGATGGTGCACTAATCACGTTGTGGATCATGCAATGATCACGTGGCTGATCATACAGTGATCACGTGGCTGATCATACACTGATCAAATGACTATGCATGCACTGATCACGTGGCTGATCATGCACTGATCACGAAGCTGATCAAACACTGATCAAATGACTGTGCATGCACTGATCACGTGGTGATCATGAGCTGATCACGTGGCTGATCATACAATGATTACGTGGCTGATGGTGCACTAATCACCTTGTGGATCATGCACTGATCACGTGGCTGGTCATACACTGATCACGTGACTGTGCATGCACTGATCACGTGACTGATCATGCACTGACCACGTGACTGATCATGCACTGATCAGGTGGCTATCATTCATTGATCACGTGGTTGATCATACAATTATCACGTGACTGATCATACACTGATCACGTGGCTATCATGCACTGATCACGTGGCTGATCATGCACAGAGCACGTGGCTGATCATGCACTGATAACCTGGCTCTCATACACTGATCACGAGACTGATCATGCAATCTTCACCTGCCTGATCATGCACTGATCACGAAGCTGATCATGCACTGATCACGTGGCTGATCATGCACTAATCACGTAGCTATCATGCACTGATCACATGGCTATCATGCACTGATCCCATGGCTGATCATGCACTGATTTCGTGACTGATCATGCACTGGTCACTTGACTATCATGCATTGATCACGTGGCTGATCATACACTGATCACCTGACTGATCATGCACTGATCCCGTGCCTGATCATGCACTGATCCCGTACCTGATAATGGACTTATCACGTGACTGATCATGCACTGATCCCGTGGCTGATCATGCACTGTTCACGAAGCTGATCATACACTGATCACGTGACTGTGCATGCAATGATCATATCGCTGATCCTGCATTGATCACGTGGCTGATCATGCGTTGATCACGTGGCTAATCATGCACTAATCACGTTGCTTACCATGCACTGATCAGGTGGCTATCATGCACTGATCCCTTGGTTGATCTTACACTTATCACGTAACTGCGCATGCACTGATCTCGTGACAAATCATGCACTGATCACGTGGCTATCATGCACTGATCACGTGTCAATCATGCACTGATGACGTGACTGCGAATGAACTGATCATGTACCTGTTCATGCACTGTTTCCGTGGCTATCATGCACTGATCAACTGGCTAATCATACATTGTTCACGTAACTAATCATGCCCTGATCGTGAAGCTGATCATACACTGATCATGTGACTGTTCATGCACTGATCACGTGGCTGATCATGCACTGATCACGTTTCGTATCATGCACTCATCATGTAGCTTATCATGCACTGATCACGTGGCTGATCAAGCACTAATCACGTGTCTAATCGTACACTGATCACGTGGCTAATCATGCACTAATCACGTTGCTTATCATGCACTGATCAGGTGGCTATCATGCACTGATCACGTGGATGATCGTACACTGATCAGGTGACTGCAAATGCACTGATCCCGTGACTGATCATGCACTGAACACCTGGCTATCATGCACTGATCATGTGACTGCGCATGTACTGATCACGTACCTGTTCATGCACTGATTACATGGCTATCATGCACTGATCAAGTGGCTGATCCTGCAATGATGACGTGACTGATTATGAACTGATTGTGTAGCTATCATGCACTGATCACGTGACTTCCCATGCCATGATCACATGACTGATCATGCACTGATCAGGTGGTTATAATGCACTGATCACTTGGCTAATGATACATTGATCACATAACTAATCATGCACTGATCACTTGGCAATCTTGCACTGATCACGTGGATGATCATGAACTAATCACGTGCTGATCATGCACTGATCACGTGGCTGATCATACACTGATCACGTGGCTGATCATGCACTAATGACGTTGTGGATCATGCACTGATCTTGTGGCTGATCATACCCTGATCACGTGGCTGATCATGCATGGATCACGTGGCTGATCATACACTGATCACATGACAGATCGAGCACTGATCACGTGCCTAATCATACATTGAACACGTGACTTATCATGCACTGATCACCTGGCTATCATGCATTGATCACATAGCTGATCATTCAATGATCACCTGATTGATCATGCACTGAAGACGTGGCTGATCATACACTGATCACGTGGCTGATCATGCAGTAATCACGTTGCTTATCATGCTGATCAGGTGGCTATCATGCACTAATCTCGTGGCTGATCATGCACTAATCATGTGTCTGATCGTACACTGATCACGTGGCTGATCATATACTGATCCCCTGATTGCGCATGCAATGATCACGTGTGTATCATGCACTGATCACGTGGCTGATCATGCACTGATCACGTGGCTATCATTCCCTGATCACGTGGCTGATCATGCACTGATCATGGGGCTCTTCAGGCACTGATCACGTGCCTCATCATTCACTGATCACGTGGCTGATCATGCACTAAACACGTTGCTTATCATGCACTGATCAGGTGACTATCATGCACTGATCACGTGGCTGATCCTGCACTGATCACGTGTCTCATCGTACACTGATCACGTGGCTATCATGCACTGATCAAGTGGCTGATCCTGCAATGATCACGTGACTGATTATGAACTGATTGTGTAGCTATCATGCACTGATCACATGACTTTGCATTCCATGATCACATCACTGATCATGCACTGATCAGGTGGCTATCATGCACTGATCACTTGGCTAATCACACTTTGATCACATAATTAATCATGCACTGATCACTTGGCAATCTTGCACTGATCACGTGGCTGATCATGAACTGATCACGTGGTGATCATGCACTGATCAGGTGGCTGATCATGCACTAATGTCATTGTGGATCATGCACTGATCACGCAGCTGATCATACACTGATCACGTGGCTGATCATGCACGGATCACGCGGCTGATCATACACTGATCACATGACAGATCAAGCACTGATCACGTGCCTAATCATGCATTGAACACGTGACTTATCATGCACTGATCCCCTGGCTATCATGCAATGATCACGTAGCTGATCATTCACTGATCACCTGATTGATCATGCACTGAAGACGTGGCTGATCATACACTGATCACGTGGCTGATCATGCAGTAATCACGTTGCTTATAATGCTGATCAGGTGACTATCATGCACTGATCTCGTGGCTGATCATGCACTGCTCATATGACTGATCATGCACTGATCACGTACCTATCATGCATTGACCACTTGTCTATCATGCACGGAATACGTGGCTGATCATACACTGATCACGTGACTGCACATGCGCTGATCACGTGGCTGATCATACAGTAATAACGTGGCTGATCATGCACTGATTACATGGCTGATCTTGCACTGATCACGTAGCTATCGTGCACTGAACACGTGGCTATCATGCACTGAACCCGTGGCTGATCATGCACTGATCACATGACTGATCATGCACTGATCACGTGACTGATCATACACTGAACTGTTGGCTATCATTCATTGATCACGTGGTTGATCATACAGTGATCACGTGACTGATCATGCACTGATCACGTGGCTATCATGCACTGATCATGTGGCTATCTTGCACTGATGACGTGGCTGATCATACACTGATCACGTGACTGATCACGCACTGATCACGTGCCTGATCATGCACTGATCACGTGCCTGATCATGCACTAATCACGTGGCTCATCATACACTGATCACGTGACTGCGCATGCACTGATCACGTGACAGATCATGCACTGATCACGTGGCTATCATGCACTGATTATGAGTCTATCATGCACTGATCACGTGACTGCGCATGAAATGATCACGTTCCTGTTCATGCACTCTTTACGTGACTATCATGCACTGATCACGTGGCTAATCATACATTGATCACGTAACTAATCATTCAATGATCATGAAGCTGATCATACACTGATCATGTGACTGCATATACTGATCACGTGGCTGATCATGCACTGATTATGAGTCTACATAGCACTGATCACGTGACTGCACATGAAATGATCACGTTCCTATTCATGCACTCTTTACGTGACTATCATGCACCGATCACGTGGCTGATCACGCTTGATCACGTGACTGATTATGCACTGATTGTGTAGCTCTCATGCACTGATCACATGACTGCGCATGCAATGAAGACGTGACTGATCGCACTGATCACATGACTGCGCATGCAATGAAGACGTGACTGATCATGCAATGATCACGTGGCTATCATGCACTGATCACGTGGCTAATCATACATTGATCACGTAACTAATCATGCAATGATCATGAAGCTGATCATACACTGATCATGTGACTGTGCATATACTGATCACGTGGCTGATCATGCACTGATCACGTGGCTGATCATACAGTGATCACGTGACGGCGCATTCATTGATCACGTGACAAATCATGCACTGATCACGTGGCTATTGTGCACTGATCATGTGTCTATCATGCAGTGACCACGTGACTGCACATAAACTGATCACGTGCCTGTTCATGCACTCTTTACGTGGCTATCATGCACTGATCATGTTGCTGATCATGCTTTGATCACGTGACTGTTTATGCACGGATTGCGTAGCTGTCATTCACTGATGACATGACTGCGCATGACATGAACATGTGACTGATCATGCAATGACCACGTGGTTATCATGCACTGATCACGAGGCTAATCATACATTGATCACTTAACTAATCATGCACTGATCACGAAGCTGATTATACACTGATCATGTGACTGTGCATGCACTGACCAAGTGGCTGATCATGCACGGATCACGTGGCTGATCATACACTGATCACGTGGCTGATAATGCACTAATCAATTTGCGTATCATGCAGTCATCACGTGGCTGATCATGCACTGATCACGTGACTGATCATTCACTGATCACGTGGTTGATAATGCACTAATCACGTTGCGTATTATGCACTCATCACCTGGATGATCATGCACTGATCACGTGGCTGATCATGCACTAATCATGTGGCTAAACATACATTGATCACGTAACTAACCATGCACTGACAACTTGGCAATCTTGCAGTGATCATGTGGCTGATCATGCACTGATCATGAAGCTATCATGCACTGATCACATGAAGGCGCATGAACTGATCCTGTGGATATCATAAACGGATCAAGTGACAGATCATGCACTAATCACGTGAATGATCATGCACTAATCACGTGGCAATCATACACTGATCACGTGGCTGATCATACACTGATCACGTGGCTGATCATGCACTCTTCCCGTGAGTGATCGTGCACTGATCACGTGGCTGAACATGGACTGATCACGAAGCTGATCATACACTGATCACTTGACTGTGCATGCACTGATCACGAGGCTGATAATGCTCTGATCACGTGGCTGATCATGCACTGAGTAGTTGGCTGATCATGCACTGATCACGTGGCTGATCATGCACTGATCACGTGGCTGATCATACACTGATCACGTGACTGTGCATGCACTGATCACTTGACTGCTCATGCACTGATCACGGGACTGATCATACACTGAACTGGTGGCTATCATTCATTGATCAGGTGGTTGATCATACACTGATCACGTGACTGATCATGCACTCATCACATGGCTATAATGCACTGATTACGTGGCTGATCATTCACTGATCAGTTGGCTGATCATGCACTGATCACGTGGCTGATCATGCACTGATCACATGTCTGATCGTACACTGATCACGTGGCTGATCATGCACTGACCAGTTGGCTGATCATGCACTGATCACTTGGCTGATCATGCACTGATCACATGTCTGATCGTACACTGATCACGTGGCTGATCATGCACTAATCACGTTGCATATCATGCACTGATCAGGTTGCTATCATGCACTGATCACTTGGCTGATCATACACTGATAACGTGACTGCGCATGCACTGCTCACGTGACTGATCATGCAGTAATCACGTTGCTTATAATGCTGATCAGGTGGCTATCATGCACTGATCCCGTTTCTGATCATGCACTGCTCATATGACTGATCATGCACTGCTCACCTACCTATCATGCATTGACCACTTTTCCATCATGTACTGAACACGTGGTTGATCATACACTGATCACGTGACTGCACATGCACTGATCACGTGGCTGATCATACAGTGATCACGTGGTTGATCATTGCACTGATTACATGGCTATTCTTGCACTGATCACGTAGCTATCATGCACTGAAAAAGTGACTATCATGCACTGAACCCGTGGCTGATCATGCACTGATAACATGACTGATCATGCACTGATCACCTGGCTGATCATGCACTGAGTAGTTGGCTGATCATGCACTGATCACGTGGCTGATCATGCACTGATCACGTGACTGTGCATGCACTGATCACTTGACTGCTCATGCACTGATCACGTGTCTGATCATACACTGAACTGGTGGCTATCATTCATTGATCACATGGTTGATCATACACTGATCACGTGACTGATCATGCACTGATCACGTGGCTATCTTGCACTGATCATGTGGCTATCTTGCACTGATGACCTGGCTTATCATACACTGGTCACATGGCTGATAATGCACTAATCGCGGTGCGTATCATGCAGTCATCACGTGGCTGATCATGCACTGATCAGGAGGCTGATCATGCTCTAATCACGTGGCTAATCATACATTGATCACGTAACTAATCATGGACGGATTTCTTGGCAATCTTGCACTGATCACGTAGCTGATCATGCACTAATCACGTGGCTAATCATACACTGATCACGGAACTAATCATGCACCGATCACTTGGCAAGATTGCACTTATCACGTGACTGATCATGCACTGTTCTCGTGAGTGATCATGCACTGATCACGTGGCTGATCATGCACTATTAACGAAGCTGATCATACACTGCTCACGTGACTGTGCATGCACTGATCACATGGCTGATCATGCACTGATCACGTGGCTGATCATACACTGATCATGTGATGGCGCATTCACTGATCACGTGACAGATCATGCACTGATCACGTGGCTATTGTGCACTGATCACGTGGCTATCCTGCAGTGACCACGTGACTGCACATGAACTGATCACGTGCCTGTTCATGCACTCTTTACGTGGCTATCATGCACTAATCACGTTGCTGATCATGCTTTGATCACGTGACTGATTATGCACGGATTGCGCAGCTGTCATTCACTGATCACATGACTGCGCATGCCATGAACATGTGACTGATCATGCAATGATCACGTGGTTATCATGCACTGATCACGTGGCTAATCATACATTGATCACGTAACTAATCATGCACTGATCACGAAGCTGATCATACACTGATCACGTGACTGTGCATGCACTGACCAAGTGGCTGATCATGCACTGGTCACATGGCTGATCATACACTGATCATGTGGCTGATCATGCACTAATCACGTGGCTAATCATACATTGATCACGTAACTAATCATGCACTGTTCACATGACGGAGCATGAACTGATCACGTGGATATCATACACTGATCAATTGCCAGATCATGCACTAATCACGTGGCTGATCATGCACTGATAAGCTGGCTATCATACAGTGATCACGTGACTAATCATGCATTCTTCACGTGCCTGAACATGCACTGATCACGTGGCTGATCATGCACTGATCACGTGGTGATCATGCACTGATCACGTGGTGATCATGCACTGATCACGTTGCGTATTATGCACTCATCACCTGGATGATCATGCACTGATCACGTGGCTGATCATGCACTAATCATGTGGCTAAACATACATTGATCACGTAACTAACCATGCACTGAAAACTTGGCAATCTTGCAGTGATCATGTGGCTGATCATGCACTGATCATGAAGCTATCATGCATTGATCACATGAAGGCGCATGAACTGATCCCGTGGATATCATAAACTGATCAAGTGACAGATCATGCACTAATCACGTGAATGATCATGCACTAATCACATGGCAATCATACACTGATCAGGTGGCTGATCAGGCACTGATCATGTGGCTGATCATGCACTGATAAGCTGGCTATCATACACTGATTACGTGACTAATCATGCACTCTTACGTGCCTGATAATGCACTGATCACGTGGCTGATCATGCATTGATCATGAAGCTGATCATACACTGATCACGTGACTGTGCATGCACTGATCACGTGGCTGATGATACAGTGATCACGTGGCTTATCATGCACTAATCATGTTGTGGATCATGCACTGATCACGTGGCTGTTCATACACTGATCACATGGCTGATCATGCACGGAGTACGTGGCTGATCATACACTGATCACATGACACATCATGCACTGATCACGTGCCTGATCATGCACTGATCACCTGGCTGATCATGCACTGCTCATGTGACTGACCATGCACTGATCACATAGCTATCATGCATTGATCACTTGTCTATCATGCACTGAACACATGGCTTACCATACACTGATCACATAACTGCACATGCCACTGATCACGTGGCTGATGATACAGTGATCACGTGGCTGATCATGCACTGATTATGTGGCTGATCATGCACTCATCACGTGGCTGATCATACTCTGATCACGTGGCTGATCATGCACTGCTCATGTGACTGTGTATGCACTGATCACGTAGCTATCATGCATTGATCACTTTTCTATAATGCACTGAACACATGGCTGATCATACACTGATCACGTGACTGCACATGCACTGATCACGTGGCTAATCATACAGTGATCATGTGGCTGATCATGCCCTAATTACGTGGCTGATCATGCACTGATCACGTAGCTATCATGCACTGATCACATGGCTATCATGCACTGATCCCATGGCTGATCATACACTGATTTCGTGACTCATCATGCACTGGTCACGTGGCTATCATGCATTGATCACGTGGCTGATCATACACTTATCACGTGACTGATAATGCACAGTTCTCGTGACTGATCATGCACTGATCACGTGGCTGATCATGCACTGTTAACGAAGCTGATTATATACTGCTCACGTGACTGTGCATGCACTGATCACATGGCTGATCATGCACTGATCACGTGGCTGATCATACACTGATCACGTGACTAATCACGCAGACTTCACGTGCCTGATCGTGCACGGACTACGTGGCTGATCATGGACTGATCACGAGCTGATCATACACTGATCACGTGGCTGATCATGCACTGATCACGTGCCTTACCATGCACTTATCACATGAATGACATGCTCTGATCACGTGCCTGATCATGCACTGATCACGTGGCTGATCATGCACTGATCACGAAGCTGATCATACACTGATCACGTGACTGCACATGCACTGATCACGTGGCTGATTATACAGTGATCACGTGGGTGATCATGCACTGATAACGTGTGTAATCATGCACTAATCACTTTGCTGATCATGCACTTCTCACGTGGCTATCATGCAATGATTACGTGGCCCATTATACACTGATCACGTAGCTATCATGCATTGATCACATGGCTATCATGCACTGATCACATGGCTATCATGCACTGATCCCGTGGCTAATCATGCACTGATCACGTGACTGATCATTCACTGATCACGATGCCCCTCAAGCACTGATCACGTGGCTGATCATACACTGATCATGTGACTGATCACGCACTGATCACGTGCCTGATCAGCTCTAATCACGTGGCTCATCATACACTGATCACGTGACTGTGCATGCACTGATCACCTGGCTATCATGCACTGATTACGAGTCTATCATGCACTGATCACGTGACTGCACATGAACTGATCACGTTCCTGTTCATGCCCTCTTTACGTGGCTATCATGCACTGATCACGTGGCTGGTCAGCTTGATCACGTGACTGGTTATGCACTGATTGTGCAGGTCTCATGCACTGATCACATGACTGCGCATGCAATGAAGACGTGACTGATCATTCAATGATAACGTGGCTATCATGCACTGATCACGTGGCTAATCATACATTGATCACGTAACTAATCATGCAATGATCATGAAGCTGATCATACACTGATCATGTGACTCTGCATATACTGATCACGTGGCTGATCATACACTGATCACATGGCTGATAATGCACTAATCGCGGTGCGTATCATGCAGTCATCACGTGGCTGATCATGCACTGATCAGGAGGCTGATCATGCTCTAATCACGTGGCTAATCATACATTGATCACGTAACTAATCATGCACGGATTACTTGGCAATCTTGCACTGATCACGTAGCTGATCATGCACTAATCACGTGGCTAATCATACACTGATCACGGAACTAATCATGCACCGATCACTTGGCAATATTGCACTTATCACGTGACTGATCATGCACTGTTCTCGTGAGTGATCATGCACTGATCACGTGCTGATCATGCACTTATTAACGAAGCTGATCATACACTGCTCACGTGACTGTGCATGCACTGATCACATGGCTGATCATGCACTGATCACGTGGCTGATCATACACTGATCACGTGATGGCGCATTCACTGATCACGTGACCAGATCATGCACTGATCACGTGGCTATTGTGCACTGATCACGTGGCTATCGTGCAGTGACCACGTGACTGCCATGAACTGATCACGTGCCTGTTAATGCACTCTTTACGTGGCTATCATGCACTAATCACGTGCTGATCATGCTTTGATCACGTGACTGATTATGCATGGATTGCGCAGCTGTCATTCACTGATCACATGACTGCGCATGCCATGAACATGTGACTGATCATGCAATGATCACGTGGTTATCATGCACTGATCACGTGGCTAATCATACATTGATCACGTAACTAATCATGCACTGATCACGAAGCTGATCATACACTGATCACGTGACTGTGCATGCACTGACCAAGTGGCTGATCATGCACTGGTCACATGGCTGATCATACACTGATCATGTGGCTGATCATGCACTAATCACGTGGCTAATCATACATTGATCACGTAACTAATCATGCACTGTTCACATGACGGAGCATGAACTGATCACGTGGATATCATACACTGATCAATTGCC
>NW_020868093.1:0-25777 GCF_003369695.1 Bos indicus x Bos taurus
CCATGTACTGGTCACATGACTGATCATGCACTGATCACATAATTGATCATGCACTGTTCACCTGGCTTATCATGCATTGATCATGTGACTGATCATGTGCTGATCATGTTTGGTGTCACACACTGATCATGTGCCTCTGGAGGCAATGAACATAGAGCTGAGTAGGCAGGAATCAGTCAGCAGGCTATAATCATGGAACTCACCTCTGAGAAATCATGCTGCTCAGCTGGCAATAATCAAGTAGATGAGCAGGCAGGAATTACGCAGCACAGGTGGCAATTGTCAAGGAGATGACAGGCAGGAATCGTGCAGCTCAGCTGGAAATTGTCAAGCAGATGAGCAGACAGTAATCACGCAGCTCAGCAGGCCCTGATCACGTGACTGAGCATGCACTGTTCACGTGGATGATCACACACCTATCACGTGACTGATCATGCACTGATCATGTGACTGATCATGCACTGATGACGTGGCTATAATGCACTGATCACTTGGCTGGACATACACTGATCACGTGCCTGGTCATGCACTGATCACGTGGCTGATCATGCACTGATCACGTGACTGATCATGCAATGATCTCGTGTCTGATCATGCACTGATCACGTGGCTATCATGCATTGCTCACGTGGCCTGTCATGCAGTGATCACGTGGCTATCATGCACTACTCACTTGGCTGATCATGCAATGATCATGTAGCTACCATGTACAGGTCACGTGAATGATCATACACCCATCAGGTGACTGATCATGCACTGATCACGTGGCTATCATGCACTGATCACGAGACTGATCATGCACTGATCACGTCTATATCATGCACTGATCACATGACTGCCCATGCACTGATCACGTGGATGATCATACACTAATCATGTGACAGATCATGCACTGATCACGTGGCTGATCATGCACTGATACCGTGACTGAGCATGGACTGATCACATGACTATCATGTAGTGATCACGTGACTTAATGGCGCTGATCATGTGACTGATCATGCGCTGATCATGTTTGCTATCATACACTGATCATGTGCCTCTGGAGGCAATAAACAAAGAGCTGAGTAGGCACGAATCAAACAGTCAGCAGGCAATAATCATGGAACTCAGCTGTGAGGAATCATGCTGCTCAGCTGGCAATAATCAAGCAGCTGAGCAGGCAGGAATTACACAGCACAGCTGGCAATTGTCAAGCAGATGACAGGCAGGAATCGTGCAGCTCAGCTGGCAATTGTCAAGCAGATGAGCAGACACTAATCACGCAGCTCAGCAGGCCCGGATCACGTGACTGAGCATGCACTGTTCACGTGGCTGATCATACACTGATCACGTGATTGATCATGCACTGATCACATGGATATCATGCACTGATCACGTGGCTGATCATACACTGTTCACGTGTCTGACCATGCACTGATCACGTGGCTGATCATACACTGCTCACGTAACTGATCATGCACTGATCACGTGGCTATCATGCACTGAATACGTGGCTGAACATGCACTGTTCACGTGGCTGATCACACACCTGTCACGTGACATAACATGCACTGATCACGTGGCACTCATGCACTGATCACGTGGCTGATCATACTCTGCTCACGTAACTCATCATGCACACATCACGTTTCTATCATGCACTGCTCACGTGGCTCGTCATGGAATGATCACGTAGCTACCATATACTGGTCACGTGACTGATCATGCACAGATCACGTAAATGATCATGCACTGTTCACGTGACTGATCATGTACTGATCACGTGACTGATCATGCACCGATCACGTGGCTGATCATGCACTGATCACGTAATTGATCATGCACTTATCATTTGGCTGATCATGCACTGATCACGTGGCTGATCATACACTGATCACGTGACTGATCATGCACTGATCACGTGACTGATCATGCACTGATCACATAATTGATCCTGCACTGATCACATGGCTCATCACGCACTGATCCGGTGGCTGATCACACACGTATCACGTGACTGATCATGTACAGATCACGTGAATAATCATGAAGTGATCACGTGGCTATCCTGCACTGATCACGTGGATATCATGCACTGATCATGTGGCTGATCACACACGTATCACGTGACTGATCATGCACTGATCACGTGGCTATCATGCACTGATCACGTGGCTATCATGCACTGATCACGTGGCTGATCATGCAATGATCACGTAGCTACCATGCACTGGTCACGTGACTGATCATGCACTGATCAGGTAATTGATCATGCACTGATCACGTGACTGATCATGCACAGATCACGTGACTGATCATGCACAGATCACGTGACTGATCATGCACTGATCACGTGGCTATCATGCACTGCTCACGTGGCTGATCATGCAATGATCACGCAGCTACCATGTACTGGTCACATGACTGATCATGCACTGATCACATAATTGATCATGCACTGTTCACCTGGCTTATCATGCATTGATCATGTGACTGATCATGTGCTGATCATGTTTGGTGTCACACACTGATCATGTGCCTCTGGAGGCAATGAACATAGAGCTGAGTAGGCAGGAATCAGTCAGCAGGCTATAATCATGGAACTCACCTCTGAGAAATCATGCTGCTCAGCTGGCAATAATCAAGTAGATGAGCAGGCAGGAATTACGCAGCACAGGTGGCAATTGTCAAGGAGATGACAGGCAGGAATCGTGCAGCTCAGCTGGAAATTGTCAAGCAGATGAGCAGACAGTAATCACGCAGCTCAGCAGGCCCTGATCACGTGACTGAGCATGCACTGTTCACGTGGATGATCACACACCTATCACGTGACTGATCATGCACTGATCATGTGACTGATCATGCACTGATGACGTGGCTATAATGCACTGATCACTTGGCTGGACATACACTGATCACGTGCCTGGTCATGCACTGATCACGTGGCTGATCATGCACTGATCACGTGACTGATCATGCAATGATCTCGTGTCTGATCATGCACTGATCACGTGGCTATCATGCATTGCTCACGTGGCCTGTCATGCAGTGATCACGTGGCTATCATGCACTACTCACTTGGCTGATCATGCAATGATCATGTAGCTACCATGTACAGGTCACGTGAATGATCATACACCCATCAGGTGACTGATCATGCACTGATCACGTGGCTATCATGCACTGATCACGAGACTGATCATGCACTGATCACGTCTATATCATGCACTGATCACATGACTGCCCATGCACTGATCACGTGGATGATCATACACTAATCATGTGACAGATCATGCACTGATCACGTGGCTGATCATGCACTGATACCGTGACTGAGCATGGACTGATCACATGACTATCATGTAGTGATCACGTGACTTAATGGCGCTGATCATGTGACTGATCATGCGCTGATCATGTTTGCTATCATACACTGATCATGTGCCTCTGGAGGCAATAAACAAAGAGCTGAGTAGGCACGAATCAAACAGTCAGCAGGCAATAATCATGGAACTCAGCTGTGAGGAATCATGCTGCTCAGCTGGCAATAATCAAGCAGCTGAGCAGGCAGGAATTACACAGCACAGCTGGCAATTGTCAAGCAGATGACAGGCAGGAATCGTGCAGCTCAGCTGGCAATTGTCAAGCAGATGAGCAGACACTAATCACGCAGCTCAGCAGGCCCGGATCACGTGACTGAGCATGCACTGTTCACGTGGCTGATCATACACTGATCACGTGATTGATCATGCACTGATCACATGGATATCATGCACTGATCACGTGGCTGATCATACACTGTTCACGTGTCTGACCATGCACTGATCACGTGGCTGATCATACACTGCTCACGTAACTGATCATGCACTGATCACGTGGCTATCATGCACTGAATACGTGGCTGAACATGCACTGTTCACGTGGCTGATCACACACCTGTCACGTGACATAACATGCACTGATCACGTGGCACTCATGCACTGATCACGTGGCTGATCATACTCTGCTCACGTAACTCATCATGCACACATCACGTTTCTATCATGCACTGCTCACGTGGCTCGTCATGGAATGATCACGTAGCTACCATATACTGGTCACGTGACTGATCATGCACAGATCACGTAAATGATCATGCACTGTTCACGTGACTGATCATGTACTGATCACGTGACTGATCATGCACCGATCACGTGGCTGATCATGCACTGATCACGTAATTGATCATGCACTTATCATTTGGCTGATCATGCACTGATCACGTGGCTGATCATACACTGATCACGTGACTGATCATGCACTGATCACGTGACTGATCATGCACTGATCACATAATTGATCCTGCACTGATCACATGGCTCATCACGCACTGATCCGGTGGCTGATCACACACGTATCACGTGACTGATCATGTACAGATCACGTGAATAATCATGAAGTGATCACGTGGCTATCCTGCACTGATCACGTGGATATCATGCACTGATCATGTGGCTGATCACACACGTATCACGTGACTGATCATGCACTGATCACGTGGCTATCATGCACTGATCACGTGGCTATCATGCACTGATCACGTGGCTGATCATGCAATGATCACGTAGCTACCATGCACTGGTCACGTGACTGATCATGCACTGATCAGGTAATTGATCATGCACTGATCACGTGACTGATCATGCACAGATCACGTGACTGATCATGCACAGATCACGTGACTGATCATGCACTGATCACGTGGCTATCATGCACTGCTCACGTGGCTGATCATGCAATGATCACGCAGCTACCATGTACTGGTCACATGACTGATCATGCACTGATCACATAATTGATCATGCACTGTTCACCTGGCTTATCATGCATTGATCATGTGACTGATCATGTGCTGATCATGTTTGGTGTCACACACTGATCATGTGCCTCTGGAGGCAATGAACATAGAGCTGAGTAGGCAGGAATCAGTCAGCAGGCTATAATCATGGAACTCACCTCTGAGAAATCATGCTGCTCAGCTGGCAATAATCAAGTAGATGAGCAGGCAGGAATTACGCAGCACAGGTGGCAATTGTCAAGGAGATGACAGGCAGGAATCGTGCAGCTCAGCTGGAAATTGTCAAGCAGATGAGCAGACAGTAATCACGCAGCTCAGCAGGCCCTGATCACGTGACTGAGCATGCACTGTTCACGTGGATGATCACACACCTATCACGTGACTGATCATGCACTGATCATGTGACTGATCATGCACTGATGACGTGGCTATAATGCACTGATCACTTGGCTGGACATACACTGATCACGTGCCTGGTCATGCACTGATCACGTGGCTGATCATGCACTGATCACGTGACTGATCATGCAATGATCTCGTGTCTGATCATGCACTGATCACGTGGCTATCATGCATTGCTCACGTGGCCTGTCATGCAGTGATCACGTGGCTATCATGCACTACTCACTTGGCTGATCATGCAATGATCATGTAGCTACCATGTACAGGTCACGTGAATGATCATACACCCATCAGGTGACTGATCATGCACTGATCACGTGGCTATCATGCACTGATCACGAGACTGATCATGCACTGATCACGTCTATATCATGCACTGATCACATGACTGCCCATGCACTGATCACGTGGATGATCATACACTAATCATGTGACAGATCATGCACTGATCACGTGGCTGATCATGCACTGATACCGTGACTGAGCATGGACTGATCACATGACTATCATGTAGTGATCACGTGACTTAATGGCGCTGATCATGTGACTGATCATGCGCTGATCATGTTTGCTATCATACACTGATCATGTGCCTCTGGAGGCAATAAACAAAGAGCTGAGTAGGCACGAATCAAACAGTCAGCAGGCAATAATCATGGAACTCAGCTGTGAGGAATCATGCTGCTCAGCTGGCAATAATCAAGCAGCTGAGCAGGCAGGAATTACACAGCACAGCTGGCAATTGTCAAGCAGATGACAGGCAGGAATCGTGCAGCTCAGCTGGCAATTGTCAAGCAGATGAGCAGACACTAATCACGCAGCTCAGCAGGCCCGGATCACGTGACTGAGCATGCACTGTTCACGTGGCTGATCATACACTGATCACGTGATTGATCATGCACTGATCACATGGATATCATGCACTGATCACGTGGCTGATCATACACTGTTCACGTGTCTGACCATGCACTGATCACGTGGCTGATCATACACTGCTCACGTAACTGATCATGCACTGATCACGTGGCTATCATGCACTGAATACGTGGCTGAACATGCACTGTTCACGTGGCTGATCACACACCTGTCACGTGACATAACATGCACTGATCACGTGGCACTCATGCACTGATCACGTGGCTGATCATACTCTGCTCACGTAACTCATCATGCACACATCACGTTTCTATCATGCACTGCTCACGTGGCTCGTCATGGAATGATCACGTAGCTACCATATACTGGTCACGTGACTGATCATGCACAGATCACGTAAATGATCATGCACTGTTCACGTGACTGATCATGTACTGATCACGTGACTGATCATGCACCGATCACGTGGCTGATCATGCACTGATCACGTAATTGATCATGCACTTATCATTTGGCTGATCATGCACTGATCACGTGGCTGATCATACACTGATCACGTGACTGATCATGCACTGATCACGTGACTGATCATGCACTGATCACATAATTGATCCTGCACTGATCACATGGCTCATCACGCACTGATCCGGTGGCTGATCACACACGTATCACGTGACTGATCATGTACAGATCACGTGAATAATCATGAAGTGATCACGTGGCTATCCTGCACTGATCACGTGGATATCATGCACTGATCATGTGGCTGATCACACACGTATCACGTGACTGATCATGCACTGATCACGTGGCTATCATGCACTGATCACGTGGCTATCATGCACTGATCACGTGGCTGATCATGCAATGATCACGTAGCTACCATGCACTGGTCACGTGACTGATCATGCACTGATCAGGTAATTGATCATGCACTGATCACGTGACTGATCATGCACAGATCACGTGACTGATCATGCACAGATCACGTGACTGATCATGCACTGATCACGTGGCTATCATGCACTGCTCACGTGGCTGATCATGCAATGATCACGCAGCTACCATGTACTGGTCACATGACTGATCATGCACTGATCACATAATTGATCATGCACTGTTCACCTGGCTTATCATGCATTGATCATGTGACTGATCATGTGCTGATCATGTTTGGTGTCACACACTGATCATGTGCCTCTGGAGGCAATGAACATAGAGCTGAGTAGGCAGGAATCAGTCAGCAGGCTATAATCATGGAACTCACCTCTGAGAAATCATGCTGCTCAGCTGGCAATAATCAAGTAGATGAGCAGGCAGGAATTACGCAGCACAGGTGGCAATTGTCAAGGAGATGACAGGCAGGAATCGTGCAGCTCAGCTGGAAATTGTCAAGCAGATGAGCAGACAGTAATCACGCAGCTCAGCAGGCCCTGATCACGTGACTGAGCATGCACTGTTCACGTGGATGATCACACACCTATCACGTGACTGATCATGCACTGATCATGTGACTGATCATGCACTGATGACGTGGCTATAATGCACTGATCACTTGGCTGGACATACACTGATCACGTGCCTGGTCATGCACTGATCACGTGGCTGATCATGCACTGATCACGTGACTGATCATGCAATGATCTCGTGTCTGATCATGCACTGATCACGTGGCTATCATGCATTGCTCACGTGGCCTGTCATGCAGTGATCACGTGGCTATCATGCACTACTCACTTGGCTGATCATGCAATGATCATGTAGCTACCATGTACAGGTCACGTGAATGATCATACACCCATCAGGTGACTGATCATGCACTGATCACGTGGCTATCATGCACTGATCACGAGACTGATCATGCACTGATCACGTCTATATCATGCACTGATCACATGACTGCCCATGCACTGATCACGTGGATGATCATACACTAATCATGTGACAGATCATGCACTGATCACGTGGCTGATCATGCACTGATACCGTGACTGAGCATGGACTGATCACATGACTATCATGTAGTGATCACGTGACTTAATGGCGCTGATCATGTGACTGATCATGCGCTGATCATGTTTGCTATCATACACTGATCATGTGCCTCTGGAGGCAATAAACAAAGAGCTGAGTAGGCACGAATCAAACAGTCAGCAGGCAATAATCATGGAACTCAGCTGTGAGGAATCATGCTGCTCAGCTGGCAATAATCAAGCAGCTGAGCAGGCAGGAATTACACAGCACAGCTGGCAATTGTCAAGCAGATGACAGGCAGGAATCGTGCAGCTCAGCTGGCAATTGTCAAGCAGATGAGCAGACACTAATCACGCAGCTCAGCAGGCCCGGATCACGTGACTGAGCATGCACTGTTCACGTGGCTGATCATACACTGATCACGTGATTGATCATGCACTGATCACATGGATATCATGCACTGATCACGTGGCTGATCATACACTGTTCACGTGTCTGACCATGCACTGATCACGTGGCTGATCATACACTGCTCACGTAACTGATCATGCACTGATCACGTGGCTATCATGCACTGAATACGTGGCTGAACATGCACTGTTCACGTGGCTGATCACACACCTGTCACGTGACATAACATGCACTGATCACGTGGCACTCATGCACTGATCACGTGGCTGATCATACTCTGCTCACGTAACTCATCATGCACACATCACGTTTCTATCATGCACTGCTCACGTGGCTCGTCATGGAATGATCACGTAGCTACCATATACTGGTCACGTGACTGATCATGCACAGATCACGTAAATGATCATGCACTGTTCACGTGACTGATCATGTACTGATCACGTGACTGATCATGCACCGATCACGTGGCTGATCATGCACTGATCACGTAATTGATCATGCACTTATCATTTGGCTGATCATGCACTGATCACGTGGCTGATCATACACTGATCACGTGACTGATCATGCACTGATCACGTGACTGATCATGCACTGATCACATAATTGATCCTGCACTGATCACATGGCTCATCACGCACTGATCCGGTGGCTGATCACACACGTATCACGTGACTGATCATGTACAGATCACGTGAATAATCATGAAGTGATCACGTGGCTATCCTGCACTGATCACGTGGATATCATGCACTGATCATGTGGCTGATCACACACGTATCACGTGACTGATCATGCACTGATCACGTGGCTATCATGCACTGATCACGTGGCTATCATGCACTGATCACGTGGCTGATCATGCAATGATCACGTAGCTACCATGCACTGGTCACGTGACTGATCATGCACTGATCAGGTAATTGATCATGCACTGATCACGTGACTGATCATGCACAGATCACGTGACTGATCATGCACAGATCACGTGACTGATCATGCACTGATCACGTGGCTATCATGCACTGCTCACGTGGCTGATCATGCAATGATCACGCAGCTACCATGTACTGGTCACATGACTGATCATGCACTGATCACATAATTGATCATGCACTGTTCACCTGGCTTATCATGCATTGATCATGTGACTGATCATGTGCTGATCATGTTTGGTGTCACACACTGATCATGTGCCTCTGGAGGCAATGAACATAGAGCTGAGTAGGCAGGAATCAGTCAGCAGGCTATAATCATGGAACTCACCTCTGAGAAATCATGCTGCTCAGCTGGCAATAATCAAGTAGATGAGCAGGCAGGAATTACGCAGCACAGGTGGCAATTGTCAAGGAGATGACAGGCAGGAATCGTGCAGCTCAGCTGGAAATTGTCAAGCAGATGAGCAGACAGTAATCACGCAGCTCAGCAGGCCCTGATCACGTGACTGAGCATGCACTGTTCACGTGGATGATCACACACCTATCACGTGACTGATCATGCACTGATCATGTGACTGATCATGCACTGATGACGTGGCTATAATGCACTGATCACTTGGCTGGACATACACTGATCACGTGCCTGGTCATGCACTGATCACGTGGCTGATCATGCACTGATCACGTGACTGATCATGCAATGATCTCGTGTCTGATCATGCACTGATCACGTGGCTATCATGCATTGCTCACGTGGCCTGTCATGCAGTGATCACGTGGCTATCATGCACTACTCACTTGGCTGATCATGCAATGATCATGTAGCTACCATGTACAGGTCACGTGAATGATCATACACCCATCAGGTGACTGATCATGCACTGATCACGTGGCTATCATGCACTGATCACGAGACTGATCATGCACTGATCACGTCTATATCATGCACTGATCACATGACTGCCCATGCACTGATCACGTGGATGATCATACACTAATCATGTGACAGATCATGCACTGATCACGTGGCTGATCATGCACTGATACCGTGACTGAGCATGGACTGATCACATGACTATCATGTAGTGATCACGTGACTTAATGGCGCTGATCATGTGACTGATCATGCGCTGATCATGTTTGCTATCATACACTGATCATGTGCCTCTGGAGGCAATAAACAAAGAGCTGAGTAGGCACGAATCAAACAGTCAGCAGGCAATAATCATGGAACTCAGCTGTGAGGAATCATGCTGCTCAGCTGGCAATAATCAAGCAGCTGAGCAGGCAGGAATTACACAGCACAGCTGGCAATTGTCAAGCAGATGACAGGCAGGAATCGTGCAGCTCAGCTGGCAATTGTCAAGCAGATGAGCAGACACTAATCACGCAGCTCAGCAGGCCCGGATCACGTGACTGAGCATGCACTGTTCACGTGGCTGATCATACACTGATCACGTGATTGATCATGCACTGATCACATGGATATCATGCACTGATCACGTGGCTGATCATACACTGTTCACGTGTCTGACCATGCACTGATCACGTGGCTGATCATACACTGCTCACGTAACTGATCATGCACTGATCACGTGGCTATCATGCACTGAATACGTGGCTGAACATGCACTGTTCACGTGGCTGATCACACACCTGTCACGTGACATAACATGCACTGATCACGTGGCACTCATGCACTGATCACGTGGCTGATCATACTCTGCTCACGTAACTCATCATGCACACATCACGTTTCTATCATGCACTGCTCACGTGGCTCGTCATGGAATGATCACGTAGCTACCATATACTGGTCACGTGACTGATCATGCACAGATCACGTAAATGATCATGCACTGTTCACGTGACTGATCATGTACTGATCACGTGACTGATCATGCACCGATCACGTGGCTGATCATGCACTGATCACGTAATTGATCATGCACTTATCATTTGGCTGATCATGCACTGATCACGTGGCTGATCATACACTGATCACGTGACTGATCATGCACTGATCACGTGACTGATCATGCACTGATCACATAATTGATCCTGCACTGATCACATGGCTCATCACGCACTGATCCGGTGGCTGATCACACACGTATCACGTGACTGATCATGTACAGATCACGTGAATAATCATGAAGTGATCACGTGGCTATCCTGCACTGATCACGTGGATATCATGCACTGATCATGTGGCTGATCACACACGTATCACGTGACTGATCATGCACTGATCACGTGGCTATCATGCACTGATCACGTGGCTATCATGCACTGATCACGTGGCTGATCATGCAATGATCACGTAGCTACCATGCACTGGTCACGTGACTGATCATGCACTGATCAGGTAATTGATCATGCACTGATCACGTGACTGATCATGCACAGATCACGTGACTGATCATGCACAGATCACGTGACTGATCATGCACTGATCACGTGGCTATCATGCACTGCTCACGTGGCTGATCATGCAATGATCACGCAGCTACCATGTACTGGTCACATGACTGATCATGCACTGATCACATAATTGATCATGCACTGTTCACCTGGCTTATCATGCATTGATCATGTGACTGATCATGTGCTGATCATGTTTGGTGTCACACACTGATCATGTGCCTCTGGAGGCAATGAACATAGAGCTGAGTAGGCAGGAATCAGTCAGCAGGCTATAATCATGGAACTCACCTCTGAGAAATCATGCTGCTCAGCTGGCAATAATCAAGTAGATGAGCAGGCAGGAATTACGCAGCACAGGTGGCAATTGTCAAGGAGATGACAGGCAGGAATCGTGCAGCTCAGCTGGAAATTGTCAAGCAGATGAGCAGACAGTAATCACGCAGCTCAGCAGGCCCTGATCACGTGACTGAGCATGCACTGTTCACGTGGATGATCACACACCTATCACGTGACTGATCATGCACTGATCATGTGACTGATCATGCACTGATGACGTGGCTATAATGCACTGATCACTTGGCTGGACATACACTGATCACGTGCCTGGTCATGCACTGATCACGTGGCTGATCATGCACTGATCACGTGACTGATCATGCAATGATCTCGTGTCTGATCATGCACTGATCACGTGGCTATCATGCATTGCTCACGTGGCCTGTCATGCAGTGATCACGTGGCTATCATGCACTACTCACTTGGCTGATCATGCAATGATCATGTAGCTACCATGTACAGGTCACGTGAATGATCATACACCCATCAGGTGACTGATCATGCACTGATCACGTGGCTATCATGCACTGATCACGAGACTGATCATGCACTGATCACGTCTATATCATGCACTGATCACATGACTGCCCATGCACTGATCACGTGGATGATCATACACTAATCATGTGACAGATCATGCACTGATCACGTGGCTGATCATGCACTGATACCGTGACTGAGCATGGACTGATCACATGACTATCATGTAGTGATCACGTGACTTAATGGCGCTGATCATGTGACTGATCATGCGCTGATCATGTTTGCTATCATACACTGATCATGTGCCTCTGGAGGCAATAAACAAAGAGCTGAGTAGGCACGAATCAAACAGTCAGCAGGCAATAATCATGGAACTCAGCTGTGAGGAATCATGCTGCTCAGCTGGCAATAATCAAGCAGCTGAGCAGGCAGGAATTACACAGCACAGCTGGCAATTGTCAAGCAGATGACAGGCAGGAATCGTGCAGCTCAGCTGGCAATTGTCAAGCAGATGAGCAGACACTAATCACGCAGCTCAGCAGGCCCGGATCACGTGACTGAGCATGCACTGTTCACGTGGCTGATCATACACTGATCACGTGATTGATCATGCACTGATCACATGGATATCATGCACTGATCACGTGGCTGATCATACACTGTTCACGTGTCTGACCATGCACTGATCACGTGGCTGATCATACACTGCTCACGTAACTGATCATGCACTGATCACGTGGCTATCATGCACTGAATACGTGGCTGAACATGCACTGTTCACGTGGCTGATCACACACCTGTCACGTGACATAACATGCACTGATCACGTGGCACTCATGCACTGATCACGTGGCTGATCATACTCTGCTCACGTAACTCATCATGCACACATCACGTTTCTATCATGCACTGCTCACGTGGCTCGTCATGGAATGATCACGTAGCTACCATATACTGGTCACGTGACTGATCATGCACAGATCACGTAAATGATCATGCACTGTTCACGTGACTGATCATGTACTGATCACGTGACTGATCATGCACCGATCACGTGGCTGATCATGCACTGATCACGTAATTGATCATGCACTTATCATTTGGCTGATCATGCACTGATCACGTGGCTGATCATACACTGATCACGTGACTGATCATGCACTGATCACGTGACTGATCATGCACTGATCACATAATTGATCCTGCACTGATCACATGGCTCATCACGCACTGATCCGGTGGCTGATCACACACGTATCACGTGACTGATCATGTACAGATCACGTGAATAATCATGAAGTGATCACGTGGCTATCCTGCACTGATCACGTGGATATCATGCACTGATCATGTGGCTGATCACACACGTATCACGTGACTGATCATGCACTGATCACGTGGCTATCATGCACTGATCACGTGGCTATCATGCACTGATCACGTGGCTGATCATGCAATGATCACGTAGCTACCATGCACTGGTCACGTGACTGATCATGCACTGATCAGGTAATTGATCATGCACTGATCACGTGACTGATCATGCACAGATCACGTGACTGATCATGCACAGATCACGTGACTGATCATGCACTGATCACGTGGCTATCATGCACTGCTCACGTGGCTGATCATGCAATGATCACGCAGCTACCATGTACTGGTCACATGACTGATCATGCACTGATCACATAATTGATCATGCACTGTTCACCTGGCTTATCATGCATTGATCATGTGACTGATCATGTGCTGATCATGTTTGGTGTCACACACTGATCATGTGCCTCTGGAGGCAATGAACATAGAGCTGAGTAGGCAGGAATCAGTCAGCAGGCTATAATCATGGAACTCACCTCTGAGAAATCATGCTGCTCAGCTGGCAATAATCAAGTAGATGAGCAGGCAGGAATTACGCAGCACAGGTGGCAATTGTCAAGGAGATGACAGGCAGGAATCGTGCAGCTCAGCTGGAAATTGTCAAGCAGATGAGCAGACAGTAATCACGCAGCTCAGCAGGCCCTGATCACGTGACTGAGCATGCACTGTTCACGTGGATGATCACACACCTATCACGTGACTGATCATGCACTGATCATGTGACTGATCATGCACTGATGACGTGGCTATAATGCACTGATCACTTGGCTGGACATACACTGATCACGTGCCTGGTCATGCACTGATCACGTGGCTGATCATGCACTGATCACGTGACTGATCATGCAATGATCTCGTGTCTGATCATGCACTGATCACGTGGCTATCATGCATTGCTCACGTGGCCTGTCATGCAGTGATCACGTGGCTATCATGCACTACTCACTTGGCTGATCATGCAATGATCATGTAGCTACCATGTACAGGTCACGTGAATGATCATACACCCATCAGGTGACTGATCATGCACTGATCACGTGGCTATCATGCACTGATCACGAGACTGATCATGCACTGATCACGTCTATATCATGCACTGATCACATGACTGCCCATGCACTGATCACGTGGATGATCATACACTAATCATGTGACAGATCATGCACTGATCACGTGGCTGATCATGCACTGATACCGTGACTGAGCATGGACTGATCACATGACTATCATGTAGTGATCACGTGACTTAATGGCGCTGATCATGTGACTGATCATGCGCTGATCATGTTTGCTATCATACACTGATCATGTGCCTCTGGAGGCAATAAACAAAGAGCTGAGTAGGCACGAATCAAACAGTCAGCAGGCAATAATCATGGAACTCAGCTGTGAGGAATCATGCTGCTCAGCTGGCAATAATCAAGCAGCTGAGCAGGCAGGAATTACACAGCACAGCTGGCAATTGTCAAGCAGATGACAGGCAGGAATCGTGCAGCTCAGCTGGCAATTGTCAAGCAGATGAGCAGACACTAATCACGCAGCTCAGCAGGCCCGGATCACGTGACTGAGCATGCACTGTTCACGTGGCTGATCATACACTGATCACGTGATTGATCATGCACTGATCACATGGATATCATGCACTGATCACGTGGCTGATCATACACTGTTCACGTGTCTGACCATGCACTGATCACGTGGCTGATCATACACTGCTCACGTAACTGATCATGCACTGATCACGTGGCTATCATGCACTGAATACGTGGCTGAACATGCACTGTTCACGTGGCTGATCACACACCTGTCACGTGACATAACATGCACTGATCACGTGGCACTCATGCACTGATCACGTGGCTGATCATACTCTGCTCACGTAACTCATCATGCACACATCACGTTTCTATCATGCACTGCTCACGTGGCTCGTCATGGAATGATCACGTAGCTACCATATACTGGTCACGTGACTGATCATGCACAGATCACGTAAATGATCATGCACTGTTCACGTGACTGATCATGTACTGATCACGTGACTGATCATGCACCGATCACGTGGCTGATCATGCACTGATCACGTAATTGATCATGCACTTATCATTTGGCTGATCATGCACTGATCACGTGGCTGATCATACACTGATCACGTGACTGATCATGCACTGATCACGTGACTGATCATGCACTGATCACATAATTGATCCTGCACTGATCACATGGCTCATCACGCACTGATCCGGTGGCTGATCACACACGTATCACGTGACTGATCATGTACAGATCACGTGAATAATCATGAAGTGATCACGTGGCTATCCTGCACTGATCACGTGGATATCATGCACTGATCATGTGGCTGATCACACACGTATCACGTGACTGATCATGCACTGATCACGTGGCTATCATGCACTGATCACGTGGCTATCATGCACTGATCACGTGGCTGATCATGCAATGATCACGTAGCTACCATGCACTGGTCACGTGACTGATCATGCACTGATCAGGTAATTGATCATGCACTGATCACGTGACTGATCATGCACAGATCACGTGACTGATCATGCACAGATCACGTGACTGATCATGCACTGATCACGTGGCTATCATGCACTGCTCACGTGGCTGATCATGCAATGATCACGCAGCTACCATGTACTGGTCACATGACTGATCATGCACTGATCACATAATTGATCATGCACTGTTCACCTGGCTTATCATGCATTGATCATGTGACTGATCATGTGCTGATCATGTTTGGTGTCACACACTGATCATGTGCCTCTGGAGGCAATGAACATAGAGCTGAGTAGGCAGGAATCAGTCAGCAGGCTATAATCATGGAACTCACCTCTGAGAAATCATGCTGCTCAGCTGGCAATAATCAAGTAGATGAGCAGGCAGGAATTACGCAGCACAGGTGGCAATTGTCAAGGAGATGACAGGCAGGAATCGTGCAGCTCAGCTGGAAATTGTCAAGCAGATGAGCAGACAGTAATCACGCAGCTCAGCAGGCCCTGATCACGTGACTGAGCATGCACTGTTCACGTGGATGATCACACACCTATCACGTGACTGATCATGCACTGATCATGTGACTGATCATGCACTGATGACGTGGCTATAATGCACTGATCACTTGGCTGGACATACACTGATCACGTGCCTGGTCATGCACTGATCACGTGGCTGATCATGCACTGATCACGTGACTGATCATGCAATGATCTCGTGTCTGATCATGCACTGATCACGTGGCTATCATGCATTGCTCACGTGGCCTGTCATGCAGTGATCACGTGGCTATCATGCACTACTCACTTGGCTGATCATGCAATGATCATGTAGCTACCATGTACAGGTCACGTGAATGATCATACACCCATCAGGTGACTGATCATGCACTGATCACGTGGCTATCATGCACTGATCACGAGACTGATCATGCACTGATCACGTCTATATCATGCACTGATCACATGACTGCCCATGCACTGATCACGTGGATGATCATACACTAATCATGTGACAGATCATGCACTGATCACGTGGCTGATCATGCACTGATACCGTGACTGAGCATGGACTGATCACATGACTATCATGTAGTGATCACGTGACTTAATGGCGCTGATCATGTGACTGATCATGCGCTGATCATGTTTGCTATCATACACTGATCATGTGCCTCTGGAGGCAATAAACAAAGAGCTGAGTAGGCACGAATCAAACAGTCAGCAGGCAATAATCATGGAACTCAGCTGTGAGGAATCATGCTGCTCAGCTGGCAATAATCAAGCAGCTGAGCAGGCAGGAATTACACAGCACAGCTGGCAATTGTCAAGCAGATGACAGGCAGGAATCGTGCAGCTCAGCTGGCAATTGTCAAGCAGATGAGCAGACACTAATCACGCAGCTCAGCAGGCCCGGATCACGTGACTGAGCATGCACTGTTCACGTGGCTGATCATACACTGATCACGTGATTGATCATGCACTGATCACATGGATATCATGCACTGATCACGTGGCTGATCATACACTGTTCACGTGTCTGACCATGCACTGATCACGTGGCTGATCATACACTGCTCACGTAACTGATCATGCACTGATCACGTGGCTATCATGCACTGAATACGTGGCTGAACATGCACTGTTCACGTGGCTGATCACACACCTGTCACGTGACATAACATGCACTGATCACGTGGCACTCATGCACTGATCACGTGGCTGATCATACTCTGCTCACGTAACTCATCATGCACACATCACGTTTCTATCATGCACTGCTCACGTGGCTCGTCATGGAATGATCACGTAGCTACCATATACTGGTCACGTGACTGATCATGCACAGATCACGTAAATGATCATGCACTGTTCACGTGACTGATCATGTACTGATCACGTGACTGATCATGCACCGATCACGTGGCTGATCATGCACTGATCACGTAATTGATCATGCACTTATCATTTGGCTGATCATGCACTGATCACGTGGCTGATCATACACTGATCACGTGACTGATCATGCACTGATCACGTGACTGATCATGCACTGATCACATAATTGATCCTGCACTGATCACATGGCTCATCACGCACTGATCCGGTGGCTGATCACACACGTATCACGTGACTGATCATGTACAGATCACGTGAATAATCATGAAGTGATCACGTGGCTATCCTGCACTGATCACGTGGATATCATGCACTGATCATGTGGCTGATCACACACGTATCACGTGACTGATCATGCACTGATCACGTGGCTATCATGCACTGATCACGTGGCTATCATGCACTGATCACGTGGCTGATCATGCAATGATCACGTAGCTACCATGCACTGGTCACGTGACTGATCATGCACTGATCAGGTAATTGATCATGCACTGATCACGTGACTGATCATGCACAGATCACGTGACTGATCATGCACAGATCACGTGACTGATCATGCACTGATCACGTGGCTATCATGCACTGCTCACGTGGCTGATCATGCAATGATCACGCAGCTACCATGTACTGGTCACATGACTGATCATGCACTGATCACATAATTGATCATGCACTGTTCACCTGGCTTATCATGCATTGATCATGTGACTGATCATGTGCTGATCATGTTTGGTGTCACACACTGATCATGTGCCTCTGGAGGCAATGAACATAGAGCTGAGTAGGCAGGAATCAGTCAGCAGGCTATAATCATGGAACTCACCTCTGAGAAATCATGCTGCTCAGCTGGCAATAATCAAGTAGATGAGCAGGCAGGAATTACGCAGCACAGGTGGCAATTGTCAAGGAGATGACAGGCAGGAATCGTGCAGCTCAGCTGGAAATTGTCAAGCAGATGAGCAGACAGTAATCACGCAGCTCAGCAGGCCCTGATCACGTGACTGAGCATGCACTGTTCACGTGGATGATCACACACCTATCACGTGACTGATCATGCACTGATCATGTGACTGATCATGCACTGATGACGTGGCTATAATGCACTGATCACTTGGCTGGACATACACTGATCACGTGCCTGGTCATGCACTGATCACGTGGCTGATCATGCACTGATCACGTGACTGATCATGCAATGATCTCGTGTCTGATCATGCACTGATCACGTGGCTATCATGCATTGCTCACGTGGCCTGTCATGCAGTGATCACGTGGCTATCATGCACTACTCACTTGGCTGATCATGCAATGATCATGTAGCTACCATGTACAGGTCACGTGAATGATCATACACCCATCAGGTGACTGATCATGCACTGATCACGTGGCTATCATGCACTGATCACGAGACTGATCATGCACTGATCACGTCTATATCATGCACTGATCACATGACTGCCCATGCACTGATCACGTGGATGATCATACACTAATCATGTGACAGATCATGCACTGATCACGTGGCTGATCATGCACTGATACCGTGACTGAGCATGGACTGATCACATGACTATCATGTAGTGATCACGTGACTTAATGGCGCTGATCATGTGACTGATCATGCGCTGATCATGTTTGCTATCATACACTGATCATGTGCCTCTGGAGGCAATAAACAAAGAGCTGAGTAGGCACGAATCAAACAGTCAGCAGGCAATAATCATGGAACTCAGCTGTGAGGAATCATGCTGCTCAGCTGGCAATAATCAAGCAGCTGAGCAGGCAGGAATTACACAGCACAGCTGGCAATTGTCAAGCAGATGACAGGCAGGAATCGTGCAGCTCAGCTGGCAATTGTCAAGCAGATGAGCAGACACTAATCACGCAGCTCAGCAGGCCCGGATCACGTGACTGAGCATGCACTGTTCACGTGGCTGATCATACACTGATCACGTGATTGATCATGCACTGATCACATGGATATCATGCACTGATCACGTGGCTGATCATACACTGTTCACGTGTCTGACCATGCACTGATCACGTGGCTGATCATACACTGCTCACGTAACTGATCATGCACTGATCACGTGGCTATCATGCACTGAATACGTGGCTGAACATGCACTGTTCACGTGGCTGATCACACACCTGTCACGTGACATAACATGCACTGATCACGTGGCACTCATGCACTGATCACGTGGCTGATCATACTCTGCTCACGTAACTCATCATGCACACATCACGTTTCTATCATGCACTGCTCACGTGGCTCGTCATGGAATGATCACGTAGCTACCATATACTGGTCACGTGACTGATCATGCACAGATCACGTAAATGATCATGCACTGTTCACGTGACTGATCATGTACTGATCACGTGACTGATCATGCACCGATCACGTGGCTGATCATGCACTGATCACGTAATTGATCATGCACTTATCATTTGGCTGATCATGCACTGATCACGTGGCTGATCATACACTGATCACGTGACTGATCATGCACTGATCACGTGACTGATCATGCACTGATCACATAATTGATCCTGCACTGATCACATGGCTCATCACGCACTGATCCGGTGGCTGATCACACACGTATCACGTGACTGATCATGTACAGATCACGTGAATAATCATGAAGTGATCACGTGGCTATCCTGCACTGATCACGTGGATATCATGCACTGATCATGTGGCTGATCACACACGTATCACGTGACTGATCATGCACTGATCACGTGGCTATCATGCACTGATCACGTGGCTATCATGCACTGATCACGTGGCTGATCATGCAATGATCACGTAGCTACCATGCACTGGTCACGTGACTGATCATGCACTGATCAGGTAATTGATCATGCACTGATCACGTGACTGATCATGCACAGATCACGTGACTGATCATGCACAGATCACGTGACTGATCATGCACTGATCACGTGGCTATCATGCACTGCTCACGTGGCTGATCATGCAATGATCACGCAGCTACCATGTACTGGTCACATGACTGATCATGCACTGATCACATAATTGATCATGCACTGTTCACCTGGCTTATCATGCATTGATCATGTGACTGATCATGTGCTGATCATGTTTGGTGTCACACACTGATCATGTGCCTCTGGAGGCAATGAACATAGAGCTGAGTAGGCAGGAATCAGTCAGCAGGCTATAATCATGGAACTCACCTCTGAGAAATCATGCTGCTCAGCTGGCAATAATCAAGTAGATGAGCAGGCAGGAATTACGCAGCACAGGTGGCAATTGTCAAGGAGATGACAGGCAGGAATCGTGCAGCTCAGCTGGAAATTGTCAAGCAGATGAGCAGACAGTAATCACGCAGCTCAGCAGGCCCTGATCACGTGACTGAGCATGCACTGTTCACGTGGATGATCACACACCTATCACGTGACTGATCATGCACTGATCATGTGACTGATCATGCACTGATGACGTGGCTATAATGCACTGATCACTTGGCTGGACATACACTGATCACGTGCCTGGTCATGCACTGATCACGTGGCTGATCATGCACTGATCACGTGACTGATCATGCAATGATCTCGTGTCTGATCATGCACTGATCACGTGGCTATCATGCATTGCTCACGTGGCCTGTCATGCAGTGATCACGTGGCTATCATGCACTACTCACTTGGCTGATCATGCAATGATCATGTAGCTACCATGTACAGGTCACGTGAATGATCATACACCCATCAGGTGACTGATCATGCACTGATCACGTGGCTATCATGCACTGATCACGAGACTGATCATGCACTGATCACGTCTATATCATGCACTGATCACATGACTGCCCATGCACTGATCACGTGGATGATCATACACTAATCATGTGACAGATCATGCACTGATCACGTGGCTGATCATGCACTGATACCGTGACTGAGCATGGACTGATCACATGACTATCATGTAGTGATCACGTGACTTAATGGCGCTGATCATGTGACTGATCATGCGCTGATCATGTTTGCTATCATACACTGATCATGTGCCTCTGGAGGCAATAAACAAAGAGCTGAGTAGGCACGAATCAAACAGTCAGCAGGCAATAATCATGGAACTCAGCTGTGAGGAATCATGCTGCTCAGCTGGCAATAATCAAGCAGCTGAGCAGGCAGGAATTACACAGCACAGCTGGCAATTGTCAAGCAGATGACAGGCAGGAATCGTGCAGCTCAGCTGGCAATTGTCAAGCAGATGAGCAGACACTAATCACGCAGCTCAGCAGGCCCGGATCACGTGACTGAGCATGCACTGTTCACGTGGCTGATCATACACTGATCACGTGATTGATCATGCACTGATCACATGGATATCATGCACTGATCACGTGGCTGATCATACACTGTTCACGTGTCTGACCATGCACTGATCACGTGGCTGATCATACACTGCTCACGTAACTGATCATGCACTGATCACGTGGCTATCATGCACTGAATACGTGGCTGAACATGCACTGTTCACGTGGCTGATCACACACCTGTCACGTGACATAACATGCACTGATCACGTGGCACTCATGCACTGATCACGTGGCTGATCATACTCTGCTCACGTAACTCATCATGCACACATCACGTTTCTATCATGCACTGCTCACGTGGCTCGTCATGGAATGATCACGTAGCTACCATATACTGGTCACGTGACTGATCATGCACAGATCACGTAAATGATCATGCACTGTTCACGTGACTGATCATGTACTGATCACGTGACTGATCATGCACCGATCACGTGGCTGATCATGCACTGATCACGTAATTGATCATGCACTTATCATTTGGCTGATCATGCACTGATCACGTGGCTGATCATACACTGATCACGTGACTGATCATGCACTGATCACGTGACTGATCATGCACTGATCACATAATTGATCCTGCACTGATCACATGGCTCATCACGCACTGATCCGGTGGCTGATCACACACGTATCACGTGACTGATCATGTACAGATCACGTGAATAATCATGAAGTGATCACGTGGCTATCCTGCACTGATCACGTGGATATCATGCACTGATCATGTGGCTGATCACACACGTATCACGTGACTGATCATGCACTGATCACGTGGCTATCATGCACTGATCACGTGGCTATCATGCACTGATCACGTGGCTGATCATGCAATGATCACGTAGCTACCATGCACTGGTCACGTGACTGATCATGCACTGATCAGGTAATTGATCATGCACTGATCACGTGACTGATCATGCACAGATCACGTGACTGATCATGCACAGATCACGTGACTGATCATGCACTGATCACGTGGCTATCATGCACTGCTCACGTGGCTGATCATGCAATGATCACGCAGCTACCATGTACTGGTCACATGACTGATCATGCACTGATCACATAATTGATCATGCACTGTTCACCTGGCTTATCATGCATTGATCATGTGACTGATCATGTGCTGATCATGTTTGGTGTCACACACTGATCATGTGCCTCTGGAGGCAATGAACATAGAGCTGAGTAGGCAGGAATCAGTCAGCAGGCTATAATCATGGAACTCACCTCTGAGAAATCATGCTGCTCAGCTGGCAATAATCAAGTAGATGAGCAGGCAGGAATTACGCAGCACAGGTGGCAATTGTCAAGGAGATGACAGGCAGGAATCGTGCAGCTCAGCTGGAAATTGTCAAGCAGATGAGCAGACAGTAATCACGCAGCTCAGCAGGCCCTGATCACGTGACTGAGCATGCACTGTTCACGTGGATGATCACACACCTATCACGTGACTGATCATGCACTGATCATGTGACTGATCATGCACTGATGACGTGGCTATAATGCACTGATCACTTGGCTGGACATACACTGATCACGTGCCTGGTCATGCACTGATCACGTGGCTGATCATGCACTGATCACGTGACTGATCATGCAATGATCTCGTGTCTGATCATGCACTGATCACGTGGCTATCATGCATTGCTCACGTGGCCTGTCATGCAGTGATCACGTGGCTATCATGCACTACTCACTTGGCTGATCATGCAATGATCATGTAGCTACCATGTACAGGTCACGTGAATGATCATACACCCATCAGGTGACTGATCATGCACTGATCACGTGGCTATCATGCACTGATCACGAGACTGATCATGCACTGATCACGTCTATATCATGCACTGATCACATGACTGCCCATGCACTGATCACGTGGATGATCATACACTAATCATGTGACAGATCATGCACTGATCACGTGGCTGATCATGCACTGATACCGTGACTGAGCATGGACTGATCACATGACTATCATGTAGTGATCACGTGACTTAATGGCGCTGATCATGTGACTGATCATGCGCTGATCATGTTTGCTATCATACACTGATCATGTGCCTCTGGAGGCAATAAACAAAGAGCTGAGTAGGCACGAATCAAACAGTCAGCAGGCAATAATCATGGAACTCAGCTGTGAGGAATCATGCTGCTCAGCTGGCAATAATCAAGCAGCTGAGCAGGCAGGAATTACACAGCACAGCTGGCAATTGTCAAGCAGATGACAGGCAGGAATCGTGCAGCTCAGCTGGCAATTGTCAAGCAGATGAGCAGACACTAATCACGCAGCTCAGCAGGCCCGGATCACGTGACTGAGCATGCACTGTTCACGTGGCTGATCATACACTGATCACGTGATTGATCATGCACTGATCACATGGATATCATGCACTGATCACGTGGCTGATCATACACTGTTCACGTGTCTGACCATGCACTGATCACGTGGCTGATCATACACTGCTCACGTAACTGATCATGCACTGATCACGTGGCTATCATGCACTGAATACGTGGCTGAACATGCACTGTTCACGTGGCTGATCACACACCTGTCACGTGACATAACATGCACTGATCACGTGGCACTCATGCACTGATCACGTGGCTGATCATACTCTGCTCACGTAACTCATCATGCACACATCACGTTTCTATCATGCACTGCTCACGTGGCTCGTCATGGAATGATCACGTAGCTACCATATACTGGTCACGTGACTGATCATGCACAGATCACGTAAATGATCATGCACTGTTCACGTGACTGATCATGTACTGATCACGTGACTGATCATGCACCGATCACGTGGCTGATCATGCACTGATCACGTAATTGATCAGGCACTTATCATTTGGCTGATCATGCACTGATCACGTGGCTGATCATACACTGATCACGTGACTGATCATGCACTGATCACGTGA
>NW_020868094.1:0-4085 GCF_003369695.1 Bos indicus x Bos taurus
TCACATGACTGATCATGCACTGATCACATAATTGATCATGCACTGATCACCTGGCTTATCATGCATTGATTATGTGACTGATCATGTGCTGATCATGTTTGGTGTCACACACTGATCATGTGCCTCTGGAGGCAATGAACATAGAGCTGAGTAGGCAGGAATCAGTCAGCAGGCTATAATCATGGAACTCACCTCTGAGAAATCATGCTGCTCAGCTGGCAATAATCAAGTAGATGAGCAGGCAGGAATTACGCAGCACAGGTGGCAATTGTCAAGGAGATGACAGGCAGGAATCGTGCAGCTCAGCTGGAAATTGTCAAGCAGATGAGCAGACAGTAATCACGCAGCTCAGCAGGCCCTGATCACGTGACTGAGCATGCACTGTTCACGTGGCTGATCACACACCTATCACGTGACTGATCATGCACTGATCATGTGACTGATCATGCACTGATCACGTGGCTATCATGCACTGATCACTTGGCTGGACATACACTGATCACGTGCCTGGTCATGCACTGATCACGTGGCTGATCATGCACTGATCACGTGACTGATCATGCACTGATCTCGTGTCTGATCATGCACTGATCACGTGGCTATCATGCACTGCTCACGTGGCTGATCATGCGATGATCACGCAGCTACCATGTACTGGTCACATGACTGATCATGCACTGATCACGTGACTGATCATGCAGTGATCACGTGGCTATCATGCACTACTCACGTGGCTGATCATGCAATGATCATGTAGCTACCATGTACAGGTCACGTGAATGATCATACACCCATCAGGTGACTGATCATGCACTGATCACGTGGCTATCATGCACTGATCACGAGACTGATCATGCACTGATCACGTCTATATCATGCACTGATCACATGACTGCCCATGCACTGATCACGTGGGTGATCATACACTAATCATGTGACAGATCGTGCACTGATCACGTGGCTGATCATGCACTGATACCGTGACTCAGCATGGACTGATCACATGACTATCATGTAGTGATCACGTGACTTAATGGCGCTGATCATGTGACTGATCATGCGCTGATCATGTTTGCTATCATACACTGATCATGTGCCTCTGGAGGCAATAAACAAAGAGCTGAGTAGGCACGAATCAAACAGTCAGCAGGCAATAATCATGGAACTCAGCTGTGAGGAATCATGCTGCTCAGCTGGCAATAATCAAGCAGCTGAGCAGGCAGGAATTACGCAGCACAGCTGGCAATTGTCAAGCAGATGACAGGCAGGAATCGTGCAGCTCAGCTGGCAATTGTCAAGCAGATGAGCAGACAGTAATCACGCAGCTCAGCAGGCCCTGATCACGTGACTGAGCATGCACTGTTCACGTGGCTGATCATACACTGATCACGTGATTGATCATGCACTGATCACTTGGATATCATGCACTGATCACGTGGCTGATCATACACTGTTCACGTGTCTGACCATGCACTGATCACGTGGCTGATCATACACTGCTCACGTAACTGATCATGCACTGATCACGTGGCTATCATGCACTGATCACGTGGCTGATCTTGCAATGATCACATAGTTACCATGCACTGGTCACGTGACTGATCATGAACTGATCAGGTAATTGATCATGCACTGATCACGTGACTGATCATGCACAGATCACGTGACTGATCATGCACTGATCACGTGACTGATCATGCACTGATCTCGTGGCTATCATGCACTGATCACGTGGCTGATCATGCAATGATCACGTAGCTACCATGTACTGGTCACGTGACTGATCATGCACTGATCACGTAATTGATCATGCACTGATCAGGTGACTTATCACGCACTGTTCACGTGACTGATCATGCACTGATCACGTGACTGATCATGCACTGATCTCGTGGCTATCATGCACGGCTCACGTGGCTGATCATGCAATGATCACATAGCTATCATGTACTGGTCACATGACTGATCATGCACTGATCACGTGGCTATCATGCACTGATCACTTGGCTGGTCATACACTGATCACATGACTGATCATGCACTGTTCACGTGACTGATCATGTACAGATCACGTGAATAATCATGTAGTGATCACGTGGATATCCTGCACTGATCACGTGGATATCATGCACTGATCACGTGGCTGATCACACACGTATCACGTGACTGATCATGCACTGATCACGTGGCTCATCACGCACTGATCCGGTGGCTGATCACACACGTATCACGTGACTGATCATGTACAGATCACGTAAATAATCATGAAGTGATCACGTGGCTATCCTGCACTGATCACGTGGATAACATGCACTGATCACGTGGCTGATCACACACGTATCACGTGACTGATCATGCACTGATCACGTGGCTATCATGCACTGATCACGTGGCTATCATGCACTGATCACGTGGCTGATCATGCAATGATCACGTAGCTACCATGCACTGGTCACGTGACTGATCATGCACTGATCAGGTAATTGATCATGCACTGATCACGTGACTGATCATGCACAGATCACGTGACTGATCATGCACAGATCACGTGACTGATCATGCACTGATCACGTGGCTATCATGCACTGCTCACGTGGCTGATCATGCAATGATCACGCAGCTACCATGTACTGGTCACATGACTGATCATGCACTGATCACATAATTGATCATGCACTGATCACCTGGCTTATCATGCATTGATTATGTGACTGATCATGTGCTGATCATGTTTGGTGTCACACACTGATCATGTGCCTCTGGAGGCAATGAACATAGAGCTGAGTAGGCAGGAATCAGTCAGCAGGCTATAATCATGGAACTCACCTCTGAGAAATCATGCTGCTCAGCTGGCAATAATCAAGTAGATGAGCAGGCAGGAATTACGCAGCACAGGTGGCAATTGTCAAGGAGATGACAGGCAGGAATCGTGCAGCTCAGCTGGAAATTGTCAAGCAGATGAGCAGACAGTAATCACGCAGCTCAGCAGGCCCTGATCACGTGACTGAGCATGCACTGTTCACGTGGCTGATCACACACCTATCACGTGACTGATCATGCACTGATCATGTGACTGATCATGCACTGATCACGTGGCTATCATGCACTGATCACCTGGCTGGACATACACTGATCACGTGCCTGGTCATGCACTGATCACGTGGCTATCATGCACTGCTCACGTGGCTGATCATGCGATGATCACGCAGCTACCATGTACTGGTCACATGACTGATCATGCACTGATCACGTGACTGATCATGCAGTGATCACGTGGCTATCATGCACTACTCACGTGGCTGAACATGCAATGATCATGTAGCTACCATGTACAGGTCACGTGAATGATCATACACCCATCAGGTGACTGATCATGCACTGATCACGTGGCTATCATGCACTGATCACGAGACTGATCATGCACTGATCACGTCTATATCATGCACTGATCACATGACTGCCCATGCACTGATCACGTGGGTGATCATACACTAATCATGTGACAGATCGTGCACTGATCACGTGGCTGATCATGCACTGATACCGTGACTCAGCATGGACTGATCACATGACTATCATGTAGTGATCACGTGACTTAATGGCGCTGATCATGTGACTGATCATGCGCTGATCATGTTTGCTATCATACACTGATCATGTGCCTCTGGAGGCAATAAACAAAGAGCTGAGTAGGCACGAATCAAACAGTCAGCAGGCAATAATCATGGAACTCAGCTGTGAGGAATCATGCTGCTCAGCTGGCAATAATCAAGCAGCTGAGCAGGCAGGAATTACGCAGCACAGCTGGCAATTGTCAAGCAGATGACAGGCAGGAATCGTGCAGCTCAGCTGGCAATTGTCAAGCAGATGAGCAGACAGTAATCACGCAGCTCAGCAGGCCCTGATCACGTGACTGAGCATGCACTGTTCACGTGGCTGATCATACACTGATCACGTGATTGATCATGCACTGATCACTTGGATATCATGCACTGATCACGTGGCTGATCATACACTGTTCACGTGTCTGACCATGCACTGATCACGTGGCTGATCATACACTGCTCACGTAACTGATCCATGCA
>NW_020868095.1:0-26476 GCF_003369695.1 Bos indicus x Bos taurus
CCTGATCACGTGACTGATCATGCACTGATCATGTGACTGATCATGCACTGATCACGTGGCTTATCATGCACTGATCACCTGGCTATCAGGCACTGCTCACGTGGCTGATAATGCAATGATCACGCAGCTACCATGTACTGGTCACATGACTGCTCATGCACTTATCACGTAATTGATCATGCACTGATCACGTGACTATCATGCAATGATCAGTTGGCTCTCATGCACTCATTACTGGCTGATCATACACTGATCACGTGACTGATAATGCACTGATCATCTGGCTATCATGCTTCATTACATGGCTATCGTGCACTGATCATGCGGTTTTGATCACACACACTGATCACGAGAATGATCATGCAGTGATCACGTCTATGTCATGCACTGATCACATGAATGCCCATGCACTGATCGTGTGGCTATCATGCACTGATCCCATGACTGATCATGCACTGATCACGTGGCTTATCATGCCCTGATCAGTGCTATCATGCACTGCTCATGTGGCTGATCATGCAATGATCACGCAGAGTCTACCATGTACTGGTCACATGACTGATCATGCACTGATCACCGATGATCATGCACTGATCACTTGGATATCATGCACTGATCACATGGTGATCTACATGTTGTGTCGACCATGCACTGATCACGTGGCTGATCATAACTGCTCACGTAACTGATCATGCACTGATCACATGGCTATCATGCACTGATCACGTGGCTGACATGCACTGTTCACGTGGCTGATCACACACCTGTCACGTGACTGATCATTGCACTGATCACTTGGCACTCATGCACTGATCACTTGGCTGATCATACTCTGCTCACGTAACTGATCATGCACACCATCACGTGGCTATCATGCACTGCTCACGTGCTGGTCATGCCATGTCACTTAGCTACCATATACTGGCCACGTGACTGATCATGCACTGATCACGTTGGCTATCATGCTCTGCTCACGTGGGTGATCATGCAATGATTAGGTAGCAACCATGTACCGGCCACGTGACTGATATGCAACTGATCACGTAATTGATCCTGCACTGATCACGTGGCTCATCATTGCACTGACACGTGCTGATCATTAACTGATCACGTGGCTATCATGCACTACTCACGTGGACTGATCATGCACTGATCACGCAGCTACCATGTCTGGTCACTGACTGATCATGCACTGATCACGTGACTGATCATGCACTGATCACGTGGCCTGATCATGCACTGATCACCTGGCTATCATGCACTGCCACGAGGCTGATCATGCAATGATCACGCAGCTACCAAGTACTGGTCACATGACTGATCATGCACTGATCAAGTATTGATCATGCACTGATCACGTGACTGATCATGCAATGATCAGTTGGCTCTCATGCACTGATTACTGGCTGATCATACACTGATCACGTGACTGATAATGCACTGATCATCTGGCATCATGCTTCATACCTGGCTATCGTGCACTGATCACGAGTTTGATCATTACACTGATCACGGAGACTGATCATGCACTGATCACGTCTATGTCATGCACTGATCACTTGACTGCCCATGCACTGATCGCGTGGCTGATCATGAACTGATCCCGTGACTGATCATGCACTGCTCACGTGGGCTGATCATGCACTGATCACGTCTATATCATGCCCTGATCACATGACTGCTCATGTACTGATCACGTGGATGATCATACCTGATCATGTGACAGATCATGCATGATAACGTGGCTATCATGCACTGATCAAGTGGCTGATAATACTCTGCTCCCGAAACTGATCATTGCACTCATCACGTGACTGATCATGCACTTTCACGTGAGTATCCTGCACTGATCACTCGATTTCATGCACTGATCACGTGCCTGGTCATGCACTGATCACGTGGCTCATCACGCACCTGATCACGTGGCCGATCACACCACGTATCACGGGACTGATCATGTACAGTTCATTTGACTAATCATGAAGTGAACACGTGGCTATCTGCACTGATAACGTGGATATCATGTACTGATCACGTGGCTGATCAACACACGTATCTCGTGACTGATCATGCAATGATCACGTGGCTATCATGCACTGATCACGTGGCTATCATGCACTGATCACGTGGCTGATCATACACTGATCACGTGCATGGTCATGGCAGTGATCACGAGGCTATCATGCACTGATCAAGTGGCTCATCACGCACTGATCACGTGGCCAATCACACACCATTCACGTGACTGATCATGTACAGATCATTTGACTAATCATGAAGTGATCACGTGGCTATCATGCACTGATCACGTGGCTGATACTACACTGATCCACGTGGATATCATGCACTGTCACGTGGTTGATTGATAATGCACTGATCACGTGGCTCATCACGCACTGATCACGTGGCCCTCACACACGATCCACGTGACTGATCATGTACAGATCATTTGACTAATCATGAAGTGATATGCTGCTATCCTGCACTGATCACGTGGCTATCACTGCACTGATCACGTGGCTATTCACAACGTATCACGTGACTGATCGTGTACAAGATCATTTGACTATAATGAAGTGATCACGTGGCTGATCATACTCTGCTCACCGTAACTGATCATGCACACATCACGTGGCTTATCATGGCACTGATCACGTGGCTATCATGCACTGATATCATGCCCTGATCACGTGCTGATCACACACGTATCACGTGACTGATCATGCACCTGATCACGTGACTATCATGCACTGATCAACTGGCTATCATGACACTGACACGTGGCTGTATCATGCAAATGATCCATAGCTAACCATGTACTGGTCACGTGAGTGATCATGCACTGATCACGTAATTGATCATGCACTGATCAGGTGACTTATCATTGCACTGTTCACGTGACTGACATGCACTGATCCGTGACTGTCATGCACTGGCTCTCGTGCTATCATGCTTGGCTCACGTGGCTGATCATGCAATGATCACTTAGCTAACATGTACTGGTCACGTAACTGATCATGCACTGATCACGTAATTGATCATGCACTGATCATGTGGCTGATCATGCACTGATCACGTGGCTGATCATACACTGGTCACGTGACTGATCATGCACTGATCACGTGGCTATCATGCACTGATCACGTAGCTGATCATGCAATGATCACGTAGCTATAATGTACTGGTCACGTGACTGATCCTGCACTGATCACGTAATTGATCCTGCACTGATCACGTGGCTCATCACGCACTGATCACGTGGCTGATCACAACGTATCACGTGACTGATCGTGTACAGATCATTTGACTAATCATGAAGGGATCACGTGGCTGATCATACTCTGCTCACGTAACTGATCATGCACACATCACGTGGCTATCATGCACTGATCACATGGCTATCATGCACTGATATCATGCACTGATCACGTGGCTGATCACACACGTATCACGTGACTGATCATGCACTGATCACGTGATTATCATGCACTGATCACCTAGCTATCATGCACTGAACACGTGGATGATCATACACTGATCATGTGACACATCATGCAGTGATCACGTGACTATCATGCACTGATCAAGTGGCTGATCATACTCTGCTCCCGAAACTGACAATGCACTGATCACGTGGCTATCATGCACTGCTCACGTGGCTGATCATGCGATGATCACATAGCTACCATGTACTGGTCACGTGACTGATCATGCACTGATCACGTAATTGATCATGCACTGATCACGTGGCTATCATGCACTGATCACGTGACTGATCATGCACTGATCACGTGACTGATCATGCACTGATCACTTGGATATCATGCACTGATCACGTGGCTGATCATGCACTGATCATGTGGCTCATCATGCACTGATCACGTGGCCAATCACACACGTATCACGTGACTGATCATGTACAGATCATTTGACTAAACATGAAGTGATCACGTGGCTGATCATACACTGGTGACGTGACTGAACATGCACTGATCACGTAATTGATCATGACTGATCACGTGGCTATCATGCACTGATCACGTGACTGATCATGCACTGATCACGTGACTAATCATACACTGATCACTTGGATATCATGCACTGATCACGTAATTGATCATGCACTGATCACGTGGCTATCATGCACTGATCACGTGGCCGATCACACACGTATCACGTGACTGATCATGTACAGTTCATTTGACTAATCATGAAGTGAACACGTGGCTATCCTGCACTGATAACGTGGATATCATGTACTGATCACGTGGCTGATCACACACGTATCTCGTGACTGATCATGCACTGATCACGTGGCTATCATGCACTGATCACGTGGCTATCATGCACTGATCACGTGGCTGATCATACACTGATCACGTGCCTGGTCATGCAGTGATCACGAGGCTATCATGCACTGATCAAGTGGCTCATCACGCACTGATCACGTGGCCAATCACACACGTATCACGTGACTGATCATGTACAGATCATTTGACTAATCATGAAGTGATCACGTGGCTATCATGCACTGATCACGTGGCTGATCATACACTGATCACGTGGATATCATGCACTGATCACGTGGTTGATAATGCACTGATCACGTGGCTCATCACGCACTGATCACGTGGCCAATCACACACGTATCACGTGACTGATCATGTACAGATCATTTGACTAATCATGAAGTGATCATGTGGCTATCCTGCACTGATCACGTGGATATCATGCACTGATCTCGTGGCTGATCACACACGTATCTCGTGACGGATCATGCACTGATCACGTGGCTATCATGCACTGATCACGTGGCTGACCACAACGTATCACGTGACTGATCGTGTACAGATCATTTGACTAATCATGAAGTGATCACGTGGCTGATCATACTCTGCTCACGTAACTGATCATGCACACATCACGTGGCTATCATGCACTGATCACGTGGCTATCATGCACTGATATCATGCACTGATCACGTGGCTGATCACACACGTATCACGTGACTGATCATGCACTGATCACGTGACTATCATGCACTGATCAACTGGCTATCATGCACTGATCACGTGGCTGTTCATGCAATGATCACATAGCTACCATGTACTGGTCACCTGAGTGATCATGCACTGATCACGTAATTGATCATGCACTGATCAGGTGACTTATCATGCACATTTCACGTGACTGATCATGCACTGATCACGTGACTGATCATGCACTGATCTCGTGGCTATCATGCTCGGCTCACGTGGCTGATCAGGCAATTATCACTTAGCTCCCATGTACTGCTCACGTGACTGAACCTGCACTGATCACGTAATTGATCATGCACTGATCATGTTGCTGATCATGCACTGATCACGTGGCTGATCATACACTGATCACATGACTGATCATGCACTGATCACGTGATTGATCATGCACTGATCACGTGGCTATCATGCACTGATCTCTTGGCTGGTCATACACTGATCACGTGCCTGGTCATGCACAGATTACGTGACTGATCATGCAGTGATCACGTGACTGCTCATGCACTGATCATGTGGCTATCATGCACTACTCACGTGGCTGATCATGCAATGATCATGTAGCTACCATGTACTGGTCACGTGACTGATCATACACCCATCAGGTGACTGAACATGCACTGATCACGTGGCTATTATGCACTGTTCACGTGGCTGACCATACACTTATCACCTGCCTGGTCATGCACAGATAACGTGACTAATCATGAACTGATCATGTAGCTATCATGCACTGATCACCTGGCTGCTCATGCACTGATCACGTGGATGATCATACACTGATCATGTGACAGATCATGCAGTGATCACGTGGCTATCATGCACTGATCAAGTGGCTGATCATACTCTGCTCCCGAAACTGATCATGCACTCATCACGTGACTGTCATGCACTTATCACGTGACTATCCTGCACTGATCACTTCGATTTCATGCACTGATCACGTGCCTGGTCATGCACTGATCACGTGGCTCATCACGCACTGATCACGTGGCCGATCACACACGTATCACGTGACTGATCATGTACAGTTCATTTGACTAATCATGAAGTGAACACGTGGCTATCCTGCACTGATAACGTGGATATCATGCACTGATCACGTGGCTGATCACACACGTATCTCGTGACTGATCATGCACTGATCACGTGGCTATCATGCACTGATCACGTGGCTGATCATACACTGATCACGTGCCTGGTCATGCAGTGATCACGAGGCTATCATGCACTGATCAAGTGGCTCATCACGCACTGATCACGTGGCCAATCACACACGTATCACGTGACTGATCATGTACAGATCATTTGACTAATCATGAAGTGATCACGTGGCTATCATGCACTGATCACGTGGCTGATCATACACTGATCACGTGGATATCATGCACTGATCACGTGGTTGATAATGCACTGATCACGTGGCTCATCACGCACTGATCACGTGGCCAATCACACACGTATCACGTGACTGATCATGTACAGATCATTTGACTAATCATGAAGTGATCATGTGGCTATCCTGCACTGATCACGTGGCTATCATGCACTGATCACGTGGCTGATCACAACGTATCACGTGACTGATCGTGTACAGATCATTTGACTAATCATGAAGTGATCACGTGGCTGATCATACTCTGCTCACGTAACTGATCATGCACACATCACGTGGCTATCATGCACTGATCACGTGGCTATCATGCACTGATATCATGCACTGATCACGTGGCTGATCACACACGTATCACGTGACTGATCATGCACTGATCACGTGACTATCATGCACTGATCAACTGGCTATCATGCACTGATCACGTGGCTGTTCATGCAATGATCGCATAGCTACCATGTACTGGTCACGTGACTGATCATGCACTGATCACGTAATTGATCATGCACTGATCAGGTGACTTATCATGCACTGTTCACGTGACTGACATGCACTGATCCCGTGACTGTTCATGCACTGGTCTCGTGGCTATCATGCTTGGCTCACGTGGCTGATCATGCAATGATCACTTAGCTAACATGTACTGGTCACGTAACTGATCATGCACTGATCACGTAATTGATCATGCACTGATCATGTGGCTGATCATGCACTGATCACGTGGCTGATCATACACTGGTCACGTGACTGATCATGCACTGATCACGTGGCTATCATGCACTGATCACGTAGCTGATCATGCAATGATCACGTAGCTATAATGTACTGGTCACTTGACTGATCCTGCACTGATCACGTAATTGATCCTGCACTGATCACGTGGCTCATCACGCACTGATCACATGGCTGATCACAACGTATCACGTGACTGATCGTGTACAGATCATTTGACTAATCATGAAGTGATCACCTGGCTGATCATACTCTGCTCACGTAACTGATCATGCACACATCACGTGGCTATCATGCACTGATCACATGGCTATCATGCACTGATATCATGCACTGATCACGTGGCTGATCACACACGTATCACGTGACTGATCATGCACTGATCACGTGATTATCATGCACTGATCACCTAGCTATCATGCACTGATCACGTGGCTGTTCATGCAATGATCACATAGCTACCATGTACTGGTCACGTGACTGATCATGCACTGATCACGTAATTGATCATGCACTGATCACGTGGCTATCATGCACTGATCACGTGACTGATCATGCACTGATCACGTGACTGATCATGCACTGATCACTTGGATATCATGCACTGATCACGTGGCTGATCATGCACTGATCATGTGGCTCATCACGCACTGATCACGTGGCCAATCACACACGTATCACGTGACTGATCATGTACAGATCATTTGACTAATCATGAAGTGACCACGTGGCTGATCATACACTGGTGACGTGACTGAACATGCACTGATCACGTAATTGATCATGACTGATCACGTGGCTATCATGCACTGATCACGTGACTGATCATGCACTGATCACGTGACTAATCATACACTGATCACTTGGATATCATGCACTGATCACGTAATTGATCATGCACTGATCACGTGGCTATCATGCACTGATCACGTGACTGATCATGCACTGATCACGTGGCTCATCACGCACTGATCACGTGGCCGATCACACACGTATCACGTGACTGATCATGTACAGATCATTTGACTAATCATGAAGTGATCACGTGGCTATCCTGCACTGATCACGTGGATAACATGCACTGATCACGTGGCTGATCACACACGTATCTCGTGACTGATCATGCACTGATCACGTGGCTATCATGCACTGATCACGTGGCTACCATGCACTGATCACGTGGCTGACCATGCAATGATCACGTAGCTACCATATACTGGTCACGTGCGTGATCATGCACTGATCACGTAATTGATCATGCACTGATCAGGTGACTTATCATGCACTGTTCACGTGACTGACATGCACTGATCACGTGACTGATCATGCACTGATCTCGTGGCTATCATGCACGGCTCACGTGGCTGATCAGGCAATGATCACGTAGCTCCCATGTACTGCTCACGTGACTGATCATGCACTGATCACGTAATTGATCATGCACTGATCATGTGGCTGATCATGCACTGATCCCGTGGCTGATCATACACTGATCACGTGACTGATCATGCACTGATCACGTGACTGACCATGCACTGATCATGTGACTGGTCATGCACTTATCAGTTGGCTCTCATGCACTGATTACTTGGCTGATCATACACTGATCACGTGACTGATAATGCACTGATCATCTGGCTATCATGCACTCATTACCTGGCTATCATGCACTGATCGCGTGGTTGATCATACACTGATCACGAGACTGATCATGCACTGATCACATCTATATCATGCACTGATCACATGACTGCCCATGCACTGAACACGTGGATGATCATACACTGATCATGTGACACATCATGCAGTGATCACGTGACTATCATGCACTGATCAAGTGGCTGATCATACTCTGCTCCCGAAACTGACAATGCACTGATCACGTGGCTATCATGCACTGCTCACGTGGCTGATCATGCGATGATCACATAGCTACCATGTACTGGTCACGTGAGTGATCATGCACTGATCACGTAATTGATCATGCACTGATCAGGTGACTGATCATGCACTGTTCTCGTGGCTATCATGCAGGGCTCACGTGGTTGATCAGGCAATGATCACGTAGCTCCCATGTACTGCTCACGTGACTGATCATGCACTGATCACGTGGCTATCATGCACGGCTCACGTGGCTGATCATGCAATGATCACGTAGCTACCATGTCCTGATCACGTGACTGATCATGCACTGATCATGTGACTGATCATGCACTGATCACGTGGCTTATCATGCACTGATCACCTGGCTATCAGGCACTGCTCACGTGGCTGATCATGCAATGATCACGCAGCTACCATGTACTGGTCACATGACTGATCATGCACTTATCACGTAATTGATCATGCACTGATCACGTGACTGATCATGCAATGATCAGTTGGCTCTCATGCACTCATTACTTGGCTGATCATACACTGATCACGTGACTGATAATGCACTGATCATCTGGCTATCATGCTTTCATTACCTGGCTATCGTGCACTGATCATGCGGTTGATCACACACTGATCACGAGACTGATCATGCAGTGATCACGTCTATGTCATGCACTGATCACATGAATGCCCATGCACTGATCGTGTGGCTGATCATGCACTGATCCCATGACTGATCATGCACTGATCACGTGGCTTATCATGCACTGATCACGTGGCTATCATGCACTGCTCATGTGGCTGATCATGCAATGATCACGCAGCTACCATGTACTGGTCACATGACTGATCATGCACTGATCACCTGATTGATCATGCACTGATCACTTGGATATCATGCACTGATCACATGGCTGATCATACTGTTCACGTGTCTGACCATGCACTGATCACGTGGCTGATCATACACTGCTCACGTAACTGATCATGCACTGATCACATGGCTATCATGCACTGATCACGTGGCTGAACATGCACTGTTCACGTGGCTGATCACACACCTGTCACGTGACTGATCATGCACTGATCACTTGGCACTCATGCACTGATCACTTGGCTGATCATACTCTGCTCACGTAACTGATCATGCACACATCACGTGGCTATCATGCACTGCTCACGTGGCTGGTCATGCAATGGTCACTTAGCTACCATATACTGGCCACGTGACTGATCATGCACTGATCACGTGGCTATCATGCTCTGCTCACGTGGCTGATCATGCAATGATTAGGTAGCAACCATGTACTGGTCACGTGACTGATCATGCACTGATCACGTAATTGATCCTGCACTGATCACGTGGCTCATCATGCACTGATCACGTGGCTGATCATGAACTGATCACGTGGCTATCATGCACTACTCACGTGACTGATCATGCAATGATCACGCAGCTACCATGTACTGGTCACATGACTGATCATGCACTGATCACGTGACTGATCATGCACTGATCACGTGGCTGATCATGCACTGATCACCTGGCTATCATGCACTGCTCACGAGGCTGATCATGCAATGATCACGCAGCTACCATGTACTGGTCACATGACTGATCATGCACTGATCACGTAATTGATCATGCACTGATCACGTGACTGATCATGCAATGATCATCTGGCTATCATGCTTTCATTACCTGGCTATCGTGCACTGATCACGAGTTTGATCATACACTGATCACGAGACTGATCATGCACTGATCACGTCTATGTCATGCACTGATCACATGACTGCCCATGCACTGATCGCGTGGCTGATCATGAACTGATCCCGTGACTGATCATGCACTGATCACGTGGCTGATCATGCACTGATCACGTCTATATCATGCACTGATCACATGACTGCTCATGTACTGATCACGTGGATGATCATACACTGATCATGTGACAGATCATGCAGTGATCACGTGGCTATCATGCACTGATCAAGTGGCTGATAATACTCTGCTCCCGAAACTGATCATGCACTCATCACGTGACTGATCATGCACTTTTCACGTGACTATCCTGCACTGATCACTTCGATTTCATGCACTGATCACGTGCCTGGTCATGCACTGATCACGTGGCTCATCACGCACTGATCACGTGGCCGATCACACACGTATCACGTGACTGATCATGTACAGTTCATTTGACTAATCATGAAGTGAACACGTGGCTATCCTGCACTGATAACGTGGATATCATGTACTGATCACGTGGCTGATCACACACGTATCTCGTGACTGATCATGCACTGATCACGTGGCTATCATGCACTGATCACGTGGCTATCATGCACTGATCACGTGGCTGATCATACACTGATCACGTGCCTGGTCATGCAGTGATCACGAGGCTATCATGCACTGATCAAGTGGCTCATCACGCACTGATCACGTGGCCAATCACACACGTATCACGTGACTGATCATGTACAGATCATTTGACTAATCATGAAGTGATCACGTGGCTATCATGCACTGATCACGTGGCTGATCATACACTGATCACGTGGATATCATGCACTGATCACGTGGTTGATAATGCACTGATCACGTGGCTCATCACGCACTGATCACGCGGCCAATCACACACGTATCACGTGACTGATCATGTACAGATCATTTGACTAATCATGAAGTGATCATGTGGCTATCCTGCACTGATCACGTGGATATCATGCACTGATCACGTGGCTGATCACACACGTATCTCGTGACGGATCATGCACTGATCACGTGGCTATCATGCACTGATCACGTGGCTGACCACAACGTATCACGTGACTGATCGTGTACAGATCATTTGACTAATCATGAAGTGATCACGTGGCTGATCATACTCTGCTCACGTAACTGATCATGCACACATCACGTGGCTATCATGCACTGATCACGTGGCTATCATGCACTGATATCATGCACTGATCACGTGGCTGATCACACACGTATCACGTGACTGATCATGCACTGATCACGTGACTATCATGCACTGATCAACTGGCTATCATGCACTGATCACGTGGCTGTTCATGCAATGATCACATAGCTACCATGTACTGGTCACGTGACTGATCATGCACTGATCACGTAATTGATCATGCACTGATCAGGTGACTTATCATGCACTGTTCACGTGACTGACATGCACTGATCCCGTGACTGTTCATGCACTGCTCTCGTGGCTATCATGCTTGGCTCACGTGGCTGATCATGCAATGATCACTTAGCTAACATGTACTGGTCACGTAACTGATCATGCACTGATCACGTAATTGATCATGCACTGATCATGTGGCTGATCATGCACTGATCACGTGGCTGATCATACACTGGTCACGTGACTGATCATGCACTGATCACGTGGCTATCATGCACTGATCACGTAGCTGATCATGCAATGATCACGTAGCTATAATGTACTGGTCACGTGACTGATCCTGCACTGATCACGTAATTGATCCTGCACTGATCACGTGGCTCATCACGCACTGATCACGTGGCTGATCACAACGTATCACGTGACTGATCGTGTACAGATCATTTGACTAATCATGAAGGGATCACGTGGCTGATCATACTCTGCTCACGTAACTGATCATGCACACATCACGTGGCTATCATGCACTGATCACATGGCTATCATGCACTGATATCATGCACTGATCACGTGGCTGATCACACACGTATCACGTGACTGATCATGCACTGATCACGTGATTATCATGCACTGATCACCTAGCTATCATGCACTGAACACGTGGATGATCATACACTGATCATGTGACACATCATGCAGTGATCACGTGACTATCATGCACTGATCAAGTGGCTGATCATACTCTGCTCCCGAAACTGACAATGCACTGATCACGTGGCTATCATGCACTGCTCACGTGGCTGATCATGCGATGATCACATAGCTACCATGTACTGGTCACGTGACTGATCATGCACTGATCACGTAATTGATCATGCACTGATCACGTGGCTATCATGCACTGATCACGTGACTGATCATGCACTGATCACGTGACTGATCATGCACTGATCACTTGGATATCATGCACTGATCACGTGGCTGATCATGCACTGATCATGTGGCTCATCATGCACTGATCACGTGGCCAATCACACACGTATCACGTGACTGATCATGTACAGATCATTTGACTAAACATGAAGTGATCACGTGGCTGATCATACACTGGTGACGTGACTGAACATGCACTGATCACGTAATTGATCATGACTGATCACGTGGCTATCATGCACTGATCACGTGACTGATCATGCACTGATCACGTGACTAATCATACACTGATCACTTGGATATCATGCACTGATCACGTAATTGATCATGCACTGATCACGTGGCTATCATGCACTGATCACGTGGCCGATCACACACGTATCACGTGACTGATCATGTACAGTTCATTTGACTAATCATGAAGTGAACACGTGGCTATCCTGCACTGATAACGTGGATATCATGTACTGATCACGTGGCTGATCACACACGTATCTCGTGACTGATCATGCACTGATCACGTGGCTATCATGCACTGATCACGTGGCTATCATGCACTGATCACGTGGCTGATCATACACTGATCACGTGCCTGGTCATGCAGTGATCACGAGGCTATCATGCACTGATCAAGTGGCTCATCACGCACTGATCACGTGGCCAATCACACACGTATCACGTGACTGATCATGTACAGATCATCTGACTAATCATGAAGTGATCACGTGGCTATCATGCACTGATCACGTGGCTGATCATACACTGATCACGTGGATATCATGCACTGATCACGTGGTTGATAATGCACTGATCACGTGGCTCATCACGCACTGATCACGTGGCCAATCACACACGTATCACGTGACTGATCATGTACAGATCATTTGACTAATCATGAAGTGATCATGTGGCTATCCTGCACTGATCACGTGGATATCATGCACTGATCTCGTGGCTGATCACACACGTATCTCGTGACGGATCATGCACTGATCACGTGGCTATCATGCACTGATCACGTGGCTGACCACAACGTATCACGTGACTGATCGTGTACAGATCATTTGACTAATCATGAAGTGATCACGTGGCTGATCATACTCTGCTCACGTAACTGATCATGCACACATCACGTGGCTATCATGCACTGATCACGTGGCTATCATGCACTGATATCATGCACTGATCACGTGGCTGATCACACACGTATCACGTGACTGATCATGCACTGATCACGTGACTATCATGCACTGATCAACTGGCTATCATGCACTGATCACGTGGCTGTTCATGCAATGATCACATAGCTACCATGTACTGGTCACCTGAGTGATCATGCACTGATCACGTAATTGATCATGCACTGATCAGGTGACTTATCATGCACAGTTCACGTGACTGATCATGCACTGATCACGTGACTGATCATGCACTGATCTCGTGGCTATCATGCTCGGCTCACGTGGCTGATCAGGCAATTATCACTTAGCTCCCATGTACTGCTCACGTGACTGAACCTGCACTGATCACGTAATTGATCATGCACTGATCATGTTGCTGATCATGCACTGATCACGTGGCTGATCATACACTGATCACATGACTGATCATGCACTGATCACGTGATTGATCATGCACTGATCACGTGGCTATCATGCACTGATCTCTTGGCTGGTCATACACTGATCACGTGCCTGGTCATGCACAGATTACGTGACTGATCATGCAGTGATCACGTGACTGCTCATGCACTGATCATGTGGCTATCATGCACTACTCACGTGGCTGATCATGCAATGATCATGTAGCTACCATGTACTGGTCACGTGACTGATCATACACCCATCAGGTGACTGAACATGCACTGATCACGTGGCTATTATGCACTGTTCACGTGGCTGACCATACACTTATCACCTGCCTGGTCATGCACAGATAACGTGACTAATCATGAACTGATCATGTAGCTATCATGCACTGATCACCTGGCTGCTCATGCACTGATCACGTGGATGATCATACACTGATCATGTGACAGATCATGCAGTGATCACGTGGCTATCATGCACTGATCAAGTGGCTGATCATACTCTGCTCCCGAAACTGATCATGCACTCATCACGTGACTGTCATGCACTTATCACGTGACTATCCTGCACTGATCACTTCGATTTCATGCACTGATCACGTGCCTGGTCATGCACTGATCACGTGGCTCATCACGCACTGATCACGTGGCCGATCACACACGTATCACGTGACTGATCATGTACAGTTCATTTGACTAATCATGAAGTGAACACGTGGCTATCCTGCACTGATAACGTGGATATCATGCACTGATCACGTGGCTGATCACACACGTATCTCGTGACTGATCATGCACTGATCACGTGGCTATCATGCACTGATCACGTGGCTGATCATACACTGATCACGTGCCTGGTCATGCAGTGATCACGAGGCTATCATGCACTGATCAAGTGGCTCATCACGCACTGATCACGTGGCCAATCACACACGTATCACGTGACTGATCATGTACAGATCATTTGACTAATCATGAAGTGATCACGTGGCTATCATGCACTGATCACGTGGCTGATCATACACTGATCACGTGGATATCATGCACTGATCACGTGGTTGATAATGCACTGATCACGTGGCTCATCACGCACTGATCACGTGGCCAATCACACACGTATCACGTGACTGATCATGTACAGATCATTTGACTAATCATGAAGTGATCATGTGGCTATCCTGCACTGATCACGTGGCTATCATGCACTGATCACGTGGCTGATCACAACGTATCACGTGACTGATCGTGTACAGATCATTTGACTAATCATGAAGTGATCACGTGGCTGATCATACTCTGCTCACGTAACTGATCATGCACACATCACGTGGCTATCATGCACTGATCACGTGGCTATCATGCACTGATATCATGCACTGATCACGTGGCTGATCACACACGTATCACGTGACTGATCATGCACTGATCACGTGACTATCATGCACTGATCAACTGGCTATCATGCACTGATCACGTGGCTGTTCATGCAATGATCGCATAGCTACCATGTACTGGTCACGTGACTGATCATGCACTGATCACGTAATTGATCATGCACTGATCAGGTGACTTATCATGCACTGTTCACGTGACTGACATGCACTGATCCCGTGACTGTTCATGCACTGGTCTCGTGGCTATCATGCTTGGCTCACGTGGCTGATCATGCAATGATCACTTAGCTAACATGTACTGGTCACGTAACTGATCATGCACTGATCACGTAATTGATCATGCACTGATCATGTGGCTGATCATGCACTGATCACGTGGCTGATCATACACTGGTCACGTGACTGATCATGCACTGATCACGTGGCTATCATGCACTGATCACGTAGCTGATCATGCAATGATCACGTAGCTATAATGTACTGGTCACTTGACTGATCCTGCACTGATCACGTAATTGATCCTGCACTGATCACGTGGCTCATCACGCACTGATCACATGGCTGATCACAACGTATCACGTGACTGATCGTGTACAGATCATTTGACTAATCATGAAGTGATCACCTGGCTGATCATACTCTGCTCACGTAACTGATCATGCACACATCACGTGGCTATCATGCACTGATCACATGGCTATCATGCACTGATATCATGCACTGATCACGTGGCTGATCACACACGTATCACGTGACTGATCATGCACTGATCACGTGATTATCATGCACTGATCACCTAGCTATCATGCACTGATCACGTGGCTGTTCATGCAATGATCACATAGCTACCATGTACTGGTCACGTGACTGATCATGCACTGATCACGTAATTGATCATGCACTGATCACGTGGCTATCATGCACTGATCACGTGACTGATCATGCACTGATCACGTGACTGATCATGCACTGATCACTTGGATATCATGCACTGATCACGTGGCTGATCATGCACTGATCATGTGGCTCATCACGCACTGATCACGTGGCCAATCACACACGTATCACGTGACTGATCATGTACAGATCATTTGACTAATCATGAAGTGACCACGTGGCTGATCATACACTGGTGACGTGACTGAACATGCACTGATCACGTAATTGATCATGACTGATCACGTGGCTATCATGCACTGATCACGTGACTGATCATGCACTGATCACGTGACTAATCATACACTGATCACTTGGATATCATGCACTGATCACGTAATTGATCATGCACTGATCACGTGGCTATCATGCACTGATCACGTGACTGATCATGCACTGATCACGTGGCTCATCACGCACTGATCACGTGGCCGATCACACACGTATCACGTGACTGATCATGTACAGATCATTTGACTAATCATGAAGTGATCACGTGGCTATCCTGCACTGATCACGTGGATAACATGCACTGATCACGTGGCTGATCACACACGTATCTCGTGACTGATCATGCACTGATCACGTGGCTATCATGCACTGATCACGTGGCTACCATGCACTGATCACGTGGCTGATCATGCAATGATCACGTAGCTACCATATACTGGTCACGTGCGTGATCATGCACTGATCACGTAATTGATCATGCACTGATCAGGTGACTTATCATGCACTGTTCACGTGACTGACATGCACTGATCACGTGACTGATCATGCACTGATCTCGTGGCTATCATGCACGGCTCACGTGGCTGATCAGGCAATGATCACGTAGCTCCCATGTACTGCTCACGTGACTGATCATGCACTGATCACGTAATTGATCATGCACTGATCATGTGGCTGATCATGCACTGATCCCGTGGCTGATCATACACTGATCACGTGACTGATCATGCACTGATCACGTGACTGACCATGCACTGATCATGTGACTGGTCATGCACTTATCAGTTGGCTCTCATGCACTGATTACTTGGCTGATCATACACTGATCACGTGACTGATAATGCACTGATCATCTGGCTATCATGCACTCATTACCTGGCTATCATGCACTGATCGCGTGGTTGATCATACACTGATCACGAGACTGATCATGCACTGATCACATCTATATCATGCACTGATCACATGACTGCCCATGCACTGAACACGTGGATGATCATACACTGATCATGTGACACATCATGCAGTGATCACGTGACTATCATGCACTGATCAAGTGGCTGATCATACTCTGCTCCCGAAACTGACAATGCACTGATCACGTGGCTATCATGCACTGCTCACGTGGCTGATCATGCGATGATCACATAGCTACCATGTACTGGTCACGTGAGTGATCATGCACTGATCACGTAATTGATCATGCACTGATCAGGTGACTGATCATGCACTGTTCTCGTGGCTATCATGCAGGGCTCACGTGGTTGATCAGGCAATGATCACGTAGCTCCCATGTACTGCTCACGTGACTGATCATGCACTGATCACGTGGCTATCATGCACGGCTCACGTGGCTGATCATGCAATGATCACGTAGCTACCATGTCCTGATCACGTGACTGATCATGCACTGATCATGTGACTGATCATGCACTGATCACGTGGCTTATCATGCACTGATCACCTGGCTATCAGGCACTGCTCACGTGGCTGATCATGCAATGATCACGCAGCTACCATGTACTGGTCACATGACTGATCATGCACTTATCACGTAATTGATCATGCACTGATCACGTGACTGATCATGCAATGATCAGTTGGCTCTCATGCACTCATTACTTGGCTGATCATACACTGATCACGTGACTGATAATGCACTGATCATCTGGCTATCATGCTTTCATTACCTGGCTATCGTGCACTGATCATGCGGTTGATCACACACTGATCACGAGACTGATCATGCAGTGATCACGTCTATGTCATGCACTGATCACATGAATGCCCATGCACTGATCGTGTGGCTGATCATGCACTGATCCCATGACTGATCATGCACTGATCACGTGGCTTATCATGCACTGATCACGTGGCTATCATGCACTGCTCATGTGGCTGATCATGCAATGATCACGCAGCTACCATGTACTGGTCACATGACTGATCATGCACTGATCACCTGATTGATCATGCACTGATCACTTGGATATCATGCACTGATCACATGGCTGATCATACACTGTTCACGTGTCTGACCATGCACTGATCACGTGGCTGATCATACACTGCTCACGTAACTGATCATGCACTGATCACATGGCTATCATGCACTGATCACGTGGCTGAACATGCACTGTTCACGTGGCTGATCACACACCTGTCACGTGACTGATCATGCACTGATCACTTGGCACTCATGCACTGATCACTTGGCTGATCATACTCTGCTCACGTAACTGATCATGCACACATCACGTGGCTATCATGCACTGCTCACGTGGCTGGTCATGCAATGGTCACTTAGCTACCATATACTGGCCACGTGACTGATCATGCACTGATCACGTGGCTATCATGCTCTGCTCACGTGGCTGATCATGCAATGATTAGGTAGCAACCATGTACTGGTCACGTGACTGATCATGCACTGATCACGTAATTGATCCTGCACTGATCACGTGGCTCATCATGCACTGATCACGTGGCTGATCATGAACTGATCACGTGGCTATCATGCACTACTCACGTGACTGATCATGCAATGATCACGCAGCTACCATGTACTGGTCACATGACTGATCATGCACTGATCACGTGACTGATCATGCACTGATCACGTGGCTGATCATGCACTGATCACCTGGCTATCATGCACTGCTCACGAGGCTGATCATGCAATGATCACGCAGCTACCATGTACTGGTCACATGACTGATCATGCACTGATCACGTAATTGATCATGCACTGATCACGTGACTGATCATGCAATGATCAGTTGGCTCTCATGCACTGATTACTTGGCTGATCATACACTGATCACGTGACTGATAATGCACTGATCATCTGGCTATCATGCTTTCATTACCTGGCTATCGTGCACTGATCACGAGTTTGATCATACACTGATCACGAGACTGATCATGCACTGATCACGTCTATGTCATGCACTGATCACATGACTGCCCATGCACTGATCGCGTGGCTGATCATGAACTGATCCCGTGACTGATCATGCACTGATCACGTGGCTGATCATGCACTGATCACGTCTATATCATGCACTGATCACATGACTGCTCATGTACTGATCACGTGGATGATCATACACTGATCATGTGACAGATCATGCAGTGATCACGTGGCTATCATGCACTGATCAAGTGGCTGATAATACTCTGCTCCCGAAACTGATCATGCACTCATCACGTGACTGATCATGCACTTTTCACGTGACTATCCTGCACTGATCACTTCGATTTCATGCACTGATCACGTGCCTGGTCATGCACTGATCACGTGGCTCATCACGCACTGATCACGTGGCCGATCACACACGTATCACGTGACTGATCATGTACAGTTCATTTGACTAATCATGAAGTGAACACGTGGCTATCCTGCACTGATAACGTGGATATCATGTACTGATCACGTGGCTGATCACACACGTATCTCGTGACTGATCATGCACTGATCACGTGGCTATCATGCACTGATCACGTGGCTATCATGCACTGATCACGTGGCTGATCATACACTGATCACGTGCCTGGTCATGCAGTGATCACGAGGCTATCATGCACTGATCAAGTGGCTCATCACGCACTGATCACGTGGCCAATCACACACGTATCACGTGACTGATCATGTACAGATCATTTGACTAATCATGAAGTGATCACGTGGCTATCATGCACTGATCACGTGGCTGATCATACACTGATCACGTGGATATCATGCACTGATCACGTGGTTGATAATGCACTGATCACGTGGCTCATCACGCACTGATCACGTGGCCAATCACACACGTATCACGTGACTGATCATGTACAGATCATTTGACTAATCATGAAGTGATCATGTGGCTATCCTGCACTGATCACGTGGATATCATGCACTGATCACGTGGCTGATCACACACGTATCTCGTGACGGATCATGCACTGATCACGTGGCTATCATGCACTGATCACGTGGCTGACCACAACGTATCACGTGACTGATCGTGTACAGATCATTTGACTAATCATGAAGTGATCACGTGGCTGATCATACTCTGCTCACGTAACTGATCATGCACACATCACGTGGCTATCATGCACTGATCACGTGGCTATCATGCACTGATATCATGCACTGATCACGTGGCTGATCACACACGTATCACGTGACTGATCATGCACTGATCACGTGACTATCATGCACTGATCAACTGGCTATCATGCACTGATCACGTGGCTGTTCATGCAATGATCACATAGCTACCATGTACTGGTCACGTGACTGATCATGCACTGATCACGTAATTGATCATGCACTGATCAGGTGACTTATCATGCACTGTTCACGTGACTGACATGCACTGATCCCGTGACTGTTCATGCACTGGTCTCGTGGCTATCATGCTTGGCTCACGTGGCTGATCATGCAATGATCACTTAGCTAACATGTACTGGTCACGTAACTGATCATGCACTGATCACGTAATTGATCATGCACTGATCATGTGGCTGATCATGCACTGATCACGTGGCTGATCATACACTGGTCACGTGACTGATCATGCACTGATCACGTGGCTATCATGCACTGATCACGTAGCTGATCATGCAATGATCACGTAGCTATAATGTACTGGTCACGTGACTGATCCTGCACTGATCACGTAATTGATCCTGCACTGATCACGTGGCTCATCATGCACTGATCACGTGGCTGATCACAACGTATCACGTGACTGATCGTGTACAGATCATTTGACTAATCATGAAGGGATCACGTGGCTGATCATACTCTGCTCACGTAACTGATCATGCACACATCACGTGGCTATCATGCACTGATCACATGGCTATCATGCACTGATATCATGCACTGATCACGTGGCTGATCACACACGTATCACGTGACTGATCATGCACTGATCACGTGATTATCATGCACTGATCACCTAGCTATCATGCACTGAACACGTGGATGATCATACACTGATCATGTGACACATCATGCAGTGATCACGTGACTATCATGCACTGATCAAGTGGCTGATCATACTCTGCTCCCGAAACTGACAATGCACTGATCACGTGGCTATCATGCACTGCTCACGTGGCTGATCATGCGATGATCACATAGCTACCATGTACTGGTCACGTGACTGATCATGCACTGATCACGTAATTGATCATGCACTGATCACGTGGCTATCATGCACAGATCACGTGACTGATCATGCACTGATCACGTGACTGATCATGCACTGATCACTTGGATATCATGCACTGATCACGTGGCTGATCATGCACTGATCATGTGGCTCATCAGGCACTGATCACGTGGCCAATCACACACGTATCACGTGACTGATCATGTCACAGATCATTTGACTAAACATGAAGTGATCACGTGGCTGATCATACACTGGTGACGTGACTGAACATGCACTGATCACGTAATTGATCATGACTGATCACGTGGCTATCATGCACTGATCACGTGACTGATCATGCAGTGATCACGTCTATGTCATGCACTGATCACATGAATGCCCATGCACTGATCGTGTGGCTGATCATGCACTGATCCCATGACTGATCATGCACTGATCACGTGGCTTATCATGCACTGATCACGTGGCTATCATGCACTGCTCATGTGGCTGATCATGCAATGATCACGCAGCTACCATGTACTGGTCACATGACTGATCATGCACTGATCACCTGATTGATCATGCACTGATCACTTGGATATCATGCACTGATCACGTGGCTGATCATGCACTGATCATGTGGCTCATCAGGCACTGATCACGTGGCCAATCACACACGTATCACGTGACTGATCATGTACAGATCATTTGACTAAACATGAAGTGATCACGTGGCTGATCATACACTGGTGACGTGACTGAACCTGCACTGATCACGTAATTGATCATGACTGATCACGTGGCTATCATGCACTGATCACGAGACTGATCATGCAGTGATCCGTCTATGTCATGCACTGATCACATGAATGCCCATGCACTGATCGTGTGGCTGATCATGCACTGATCCCATGACTGATCATGCACTGATCACGTGGCTTATCATGCACTGATCACGTGGCTATCATGCACTGCTCATGTGGCTGATCATGCAATGATCACGCAGCTACCATGTACTGGTCACATGACTGATCATGCACTGATCACCTGATTGATCATGCACTGATCACTTGGATATCATGCACTGATCACATGGCTGATCATACACTGTTCACGTGTCTGACCATGCACTGATCACGTGGCTGATCATACACTGCTCACGTAACTGATCATGCACTGATCACATGGCTATCATGCACTGATCACGTGGCTGAACATGCACTGTTCACGTGGCTGATCACACACCTGTCACGTGACTGATCATGCACTGATCACTTGGCACTCATGCACTGATCACTTGGCTGATCATACTCTGCTCACGTAACTGATCATGCACACATCACGTGGCTATCATGCACTGCTCACGTGGCTGGTCATGCAATGGTCACTTAGCTACCATATACTGGCCACGTGACTGATCATGCACTGATCACGTGGCTATCATGCTCTGCTCACGTGGCTGATCATGCAATGATTAGGTAGCAACCATGTACTGGTCACGTGACTGATCATGCACTGATCACGTAATTGATCCTGCACTGATCACGTGGCTCATCATGCACTGATCACGTGGCTGATCATGAATGATCACGTGGCTATCATGCACTACTCACGTGACTGATCATGCAATGATCACGCAGCTACCATGTACTGGTCACATGATGATCATGCACCTGATCACGTGACTGATCATGCACTGATCACGTGGCTGATCATGCACTGATCACCTGGCTATCATGCACTGCTCACGAGGCTGATCATGCAATGATCACGCAGCTACCATGTACTGGTCACATGACTGATCATGCACTGATCACGTAATTGATCATGCACTGATCACGTGACTGATCATGCAATGATCAGTTGGCTCTCATGCACTGATTACTTGGCTGATCATACCACTGATCACGTGACTGATAATGCACTGATCCATCTGGCTATCATGCTTTCATTACCTGGCTATCGTGCACTGATCACGAGTTTGATCATACACTGATCACGAGACTGATCATGCACTGATCACGTCTATGTCATGCACTGATCACATGACTGCCCATGCACTGATCGCATGGCTGATCATGAACTGATCCCGTGACTGATCATGCACTGATCACGTGGCTGATCATGCACTGATCACGTCTATATCATGCACTGATCACATGACTGCTCATGTACTGATCACGTGGATGATCATACACTGATCATGTGACAGATCATGCAGTGATCACGTGGCTATCATGCACTGATCAAAGTGGCTGATATACTCTGCTCCCGAAACTGATCATGCACTCATCACGTGACTGATCATGCACTTTCACGTGACTATCCTGCACTGATCACTTCGATTTCATGCACTGATCACGTGCCTGGTCATGCACTGATCACGTGGCTCATCACGCACTGATCACGTGGCCGATCACACACGTATCCACGTGACTGATCATGTACAGTTCATTTGACTAATCATGAAGTGAACACGTGGCTATCCTGCACTGATAACGTGGATATCATGTACTGATCACGTGGCTGATCACACACGTATCTCGTGACTGATCATGCACTGATCACGTGGCTATCATGCACTGTCACGTGGCTATCATGCACTATCCCGTGGCTGATCATACACTGATCACGTGCCTGGTCATGCAGTGATCACGAGGCTATCATGCACTGATCAAGTGGCTCATCACGCACTGATCACGTGGCCAATCACACACGTATCACGTGACTGATCATGTTACAGATCATTTGACTAATCATGAAGTGATCACGTGGCTATCATGCACTGATCACGTGGCTGATCATACACTGATCACGTGATATCATGCACTGATCACGTGGTTGATAATGCACTGATCACGTGGCTCATCACGCACTGATCACGTGGCCAATCACACACGTATCACGTGACTGATCATGTACAGATCATTTGACTAATCATGAAGTGATCATGTGGCTATCCTGCACTGATCACGTGGATATCATGCACTGATCACGTGGCTGATCACACACGTATTCGTGACGGATCATGCACTGATCACGTGGCTATCATGCACTGATCACGTGGCTGACCACAACGTATCACGTGACTGATCGTGTACAGATCATTTGACTAATCATGAAGTGATCACGTGGCTGATCATACTCTGCTCACGTAACTGATCATGCACACATCACGTGGCTATCATGCACTGATCACGTGTCTATCATGCACTGATATCATGCACTGATCACGTGGCTGATCACACACGTATCACGTGACTGATCATGCACTGATCACGTGACTATCATGCACTGATCAACTGGCTATCATGCACTGATCACGTGGCTGTTCATGCAATGATCACATAGCTACCATGTACTGGTCACGTGACTGATCATGCACTGATCACGTAATTGATCATGCACTGATCAGGTGACTTATCATGCACTGTTCACGTGACTGACATGCACTGATCCCGTGACTGTTCATGCACTGGTCTCGTGGCTCATGCTGGCTCACGTGGCTGATCATGCAATGATCACTTAGCTAACATGTACTGGTCACGTAACTGATCATGCACTGATCACGTAATTGATCATGCACTGATCATGGCTGATCATGCACTGATCACGTGGCTGATCATACACTGGTCACGTGACTGATCATGCACTGATCACGTGGCTATCATGCACTGATCACGTAGCTGATCATGCAATGATCACGTAGCTATAATGTACTGGTCACGTGACTGATCCTGCACTGATCACGTAATTGATCCTGCACTGATCACGTGGCTCATCACGCACTGATCACGTGGCTGATCACAACGTATCACGTACTGATCGTGTACAGATCATTTGACTAATCATGAAGTGATCACGTGGCTGATCATACTCTGCTCACGTAACTGATCATGCACACATCACGTGGCTATCATGCCTGATCACATGGCTATCATGCACTGATATCATGCACTGATCACGTGGCTGATATCACACACGTATCACGTGACTGATCATGCACTGATCACGTGATTATCATGCACTGATCACCTAGCTATC
>NW_020868096.1:0-32868 GCF_003369695.1 Bos indicus x Bos taurus
ATCACGTGATCAGTGCATGATCAATTACGTGATCAGTGCATGATCAGTCACGTGACCAGTACATGGTAGCTATGTGATCATTGCATGAAAGCCACGTGATCAGTGCATGATAGCTAGGTGATCAGTGCATGATAATCACGTGATCAGTGCATGATCAGTCACGTGATACGTGTGTGATCAGCCACGTGATCAGTGCATGATATCAGTGCATGATAGCCATGTGATCAGTGCATGATAGCCACGTGATGTGTGCATGATCAGTTACGTGAGCAGAGTATGATCAGCCAGGTGATCACTTCATGATTAGTCAAATGATCTGTACACGATCAGTCACGTGATACGTTGTGATCAGCCATGTGATCAGTGCGTGATGAGCCACGTGATCAGTGCAGGATCATTTACGTGATCAGTGCAGGATCAGTCAAGTGACCAGTACATTATAGCTACGTGATCATTGCATGATCAGCTACGTGATCAGTGCATGATAGCCACGTGATCAGTGCATGATCAGTCACGTGACAGTGTATGATCAGCCACGTGATCAGTGCATGATCAGCCACATGATCAGTGCATGATCATTACGTGATCAGTGCATGATCAGTTACGTGACCAGTAATGTTAGCTAAGTGATCATTGCATGATCAGCCACGTGAGCCAAGCATGATAGCCACGAGACCAGTGCATGAACAGTCACGGGATCAGTGCATGTCAGTCACGTGAACAGTGCATGATAAGTCACCTGATCAGTGCATGATCAATTACGTGATCAGTGCATGATCAGTCACGTGACGTACATGGTAGCTATGCGATCATTGCATGAACAGCCACGTGATCAGTGCATGATAGCCAGTTGATCAGTGCATGATAGTCACGTGATCAGTGCATGATCAGTCACGTGATACGTGTTTGATCAGCCACGTGATCAGTGCTGATTATCAGTGCATGATAGCCACGTGATCAGTTGCATGATAGCCACGTGATGTGTGCATGATCAGTTACGTGAGCAGAGTATTGATCAGCCACGTGATCACTTCATGATTAGTCAAATGATCTGTACACGATCAGTCACGTGATACGTGTGATCAGCCACGTGATCAGTGCTGATAGCCACGTGATCAGTGCAGGATAGCCACATGATCACTTCATAGATAGTCAAATGATCTGTACATGATCAGTCACGTGATACGTGTGTGATTGGCCACGTGATCAGTGCGTGATGAAGCCACGTGATCAGTGCATGATATCCACGTGTTCAGTGTATGATCAGCCACGTGATCAGTGCATGATAGCCACGTGATCACTTTCATGATTAGTCAAATGATCTGTACATGATCAGTCACGTGATACGTGTGTGATTGGCCACGGTGATCAGTGCGTGATGAGCCACTTGATCAGTGCATGATAGCCTCGTGATCACTGCATGACCAGGCACGTGATCAGTGTATGATCAGCCACGTGATCAGTGCATGATAGCCACGTGATCAGTGCATGATCAGTCACGAGATACGTGTGTGATCAGCCACGTGATCAGTGCATGATATCCACGTTATCAGTGCAGGATAGCCACGTGTTCACTTCATGATTAGTCAAATGAACTGTACATGATCAGTCACGTGATACGTGTGTGATCGGCCACGTGATCAGTGCGTGATGGAGCTCACGTGATCAGTGCATGACCAGGGCACGTGATCAGTTGCATGAACATTCGAAGTGATCAGTGCAGGATGTCACGTGATAAGTGCATGAAAGTCACGTGATGAGTGCATGATCAGTTTCGGGAGCAGAGTATGATCAGCCACTTGAATCGTGCATGATAGCCACGTGATCACTGCATGATCTGTCACATGATCAGTGTATGATCATCCACGTGATCAGTGCATGAGCAGCCAGGTGATCAGTGCATGATAGCTACATGATCAGTTCATGATTAGTCACATGATCTGTGCATGACCAGGCAGGTGATAAGGTGTATGGTCAGCCACGTGAACAGTGCATAATAGCCACGTGATCAGTGCATGTTCAGTCACCTGATGGGTGTATGATCAGTCACGTGACCAGTACATGGTAGCTACATGATCATTGCATGATCAGCCACGTGAGTAGTGCATGATAGCCACATGATCAGTGCATGAGCAGTCACGGATCACTGCATGATCAGTCACGTAATCTGTGCATGACCAGGCACGTGATCAGTGTATGACCAGCCAAGAGATCAGTGCATGATAGCCACGTGATCAGTGCATGATCAATCACGTGATCAGTGCATGATCAGTCATGTGATCAGTGTATGATCAGCCACGTGATCAGTGCATGATCAGCAACATGATCAGTGCATGATCAATTACGTGATCAGTGCAGGTTCAGTCCGTGAGCAGTACAATGGGAGCTAAGTGATAATTGCCTGATCAGCCACGTGAGCCGAGCATGATAGCCACGAGATCAGTGCATGATCAGTCACGTGATCAGTGCATGATCAGTCACGTGAACTGTGCATGATAAGTCACCTGATCAGTGCATGATCAATTACGTGATCAGTGCATGATCACTCAGGTGACCAGTACATGGTAGCTATGTGATCATTGCATGCAACAGCCACGTGATCAGTGCATGATAGCAGTTGATCAGTGCATGATAGTCACGTGATCAGTGCATGATCAGTCACGTGATACGTGTGTGATCAGCCACGTGATCAGTGCATGATATCAGTGCATGATAGCCACGTGATCAGTGCATGATAGCCACGTGATGTGTGCATGATCAGTACGTGAGCAGAGTATGATCAGCCACGTGATCACTTCATGATTAGTCAAATGATCTGTACACGATCAGTCACGTGATACGTTGTGGTCAGCCACGTGATCAGTGCATGATAGCCACGTGATCAGTGCATGATCCGTCACGAGATACGTGTGTGATCAGCCACGAGATCAGTGCATGATATCCACGTGATCAGTGCAGGATAGCCACATGATCACTTCATGATTAGTCAAATGATCTGTACATGATCAGTCACGTGATACGTGTGTGATTGGCCACGTGATCAGTGCGTGATGAGCCACGTGATCAGTGCATTATCAACCACGTGATCAGTGCATGATATCCACGTGATCAGTGTATGATCAGCCACGTGATCAGTGCATGATAGCCACGTGATCACTTCATGATTAGTCAAATGATCTGTACATGATCAGTCACGTGATACGTGTGTGATTGGCCACGTGATCAGTGCGTGATGAGCCACTTGATCAGTGCATGATAGCCTCGTGATCACTGCATGACCAGGCACGTGATCAGTGTATGATCAGCCACGTGATCAGTGCATGATAGCCACGTGATCAGTGCATGATAGCCACGTGATCAGTGCATGATCAGTCACGAGATACGTGTGTGATCAGCCACGTGATCAGTACATGATATCCACGTTATCAGTGCAGGATAGCCACGTGTTCACTTCATGATTAGTCAAATGAACTGTACATGATCAGTCACGTGATACGTGTGTGATCGGCCACGTGATCAGTGCATGATAGCCACGTGATCAGTGCATGATCAATTACGTGATCAGTGCATGATATCCAAGTGATCAGTGTATGATTAGTCACGTGATCAGTGCATGATCAGTCACGTGATCAGTGCATGATAGCCACGTGATCAGTCATGATCAATTACGTGATCAGTGCATGTTCAGTCACGTCACCAGTGTATGATCAGCCACGTGATCACTTCATGTTTAGTCAAATGATCTGTACATGATCAGTCACGTGATACGTGTGTGATTGGCCACGTGATCAGTGCCTGATGAGCCACATGATCAGTGCATGATCAGCCACGTGATCAGTGCATGATATCCAAGTGATCAGTGCATGATCAGTCACGTGATCAGTGCATGATCAGTCACGTGATCAGTGCATGATAGCCACGTGATCAGTGCATGATCAATTACGTGATCAGTGCATGATCAGTCACGTGACCAGTACATGGTAGCTATGTGATCATCGCATGATCAGCCACGTGAGCAGTGCATGATAGCCACGTGATCAGTGCATTGTCAGTTTCGGGAGCAGAGTATGATCAGCCACTTGATCAGTGCATGATAGTCACGTGATCACTGCATGATGTGTCACATGATCAGTGTATGATCATCCACGTGTTCAGTGCATGATAGCTAGGTGATCAGTGCATGATAATCACGTGATCAGTGCATGATCAGTCACGTGATACGTGTGTGATCAGCCACGTGATCAGTGCATGATATCAGTGCATGATAGCCATGTGATCAGTGCATGATAGCCACGTGATGTGTGCATGATCAGTTACGTGAGCAGAGTATGATCAGCCACGTGATCCCTTCATGATTAGTCAAATGATCTGTACACGATCAGTCACGTGATACGTTGTGATCAGCCACGTGATCAGTGCGTGATGAGCCACGTGATCAGTGCAGGATCAATTACGTGATCAGTGCAGGATCAGTCACGTGACCAGTACATTATAGCTACGTGATCATTGCATGATCAGCTACGTGATCAGTGCATGATAGCCACGTGATCAGTGCATGATCAGTCACGTGACCAGTGTATGATCAGCCACGTGATCAGTGCATGATCAGCCACATGATCAGTGCATGATCAATTACGTGATCAGTGCATGATCAGTTACGTGACCAGTACATGTTAGCTAAGTGATCATTGCATGATCAGCCACGTGAGCCAAGCATGATAGCCACGAGACCAGTGCATGAACAGTCACGGGATCAGTGCATGTCAGTCACGTGAACAGTGCATGATAAGTCACCTGATCAGTGCATGATCAATTACGTGATCAGTGCATGATCAGTCACGTGACCAGTACATGGTAGCTATGTGATCATTGCATGAACAGCCACGTGATCAGTGCATGATAGCCAGTTGATCAGTGCATGATAGTCACGTGATCAGTGCATGATCAGTCACGTGATACGTGTGTGATCAGCCACGTGATCAGTGCATGATATCAGTGCATGATAGCCACGTGATCAGTGCATGATAGCCACGTGATGTGTGCATGATCAGTTACGTGAGCAGAGTATGATCAGCCACGTGATCACTTCATGATTAGTCAAATGATCTGTACACGATCAGTCACGTGATACGTTGTGGTCAGCCACGTGATCAGTGCATGATAGCCACGTGATCAGTGCATGATCCGTCACGAGATACGTGTGTGATCAGCCACGTGATCAGTGCATGATATCCACGTGATCAGTGCAGGATAGCCACATGATCACTTCATGATTAGTCAAATGATCTGTACATGATCAGTCACGTGATACGTGTGTGATTGGCCACGTGATCAGTGCGTGATGAGCCACGTGATCAGTGCATTATCAACCACGTGATCAGTGCATGATATCCACGTGATCAGTGTATGATCAGCCACGTGATCAGTGCATGATAGCCACGTGATCACTTCATGATTAGTCAAATGATCTGTACATGATCAGTCACGTGATACGTGTGTGATTGGCCACGTGATCAGTGCGTGATGAGCCACTTGATCAGTGCATGATAGCCTCGTGATCACTGCATGACCAGGCACGTGATCAGTGTATGATCAGCCACGTGATCAGTGCATGATAGCCACGTGATCAGTGCATGATAGCCACGTGATCAGTGCATGATCAGTCACGAGATACGTGTGTGATCAGCCACGTGATCAGTACATGATATCCACGTTATCAGTGCAGGATAGCCACGTGTTCACTTCATGATTAGTCAAATGAACTGTACATGATCAGTCACGTGATACGTGTGTGATCGGCCACGTGATCAGTGCATGATAGCCACGTGATCAGTGCATGATCAATTACGTGATCAGTGCATGATATCCAAGTGATCAGTGTATGATTAGTCACGTGATCAGTGCATGATCAGTCACGTGATCAGTGCATGATAGCCACGTGATCAGTCATGATCAATTACGTGATCAGTGCATGTTCAGTCACGTCACCAGTGTATGATCAGCCACGTGATCACTTCATGTTTAGTCAAATGATCTGTACATGATCAGTCACGTGATACGTGTGTGATTGGCCACGTGATCAGTGCCTGATGAGCCACATGATCAGTGCATGATCAGCCACGTGATCAGTGCATGATATCCAAGTGATCAGTGCATGATCAGTCACGTGATCAGTGCATGATCAGTCACGTGATCAGTGCATGATAGCCACGTGATCAGTGCATGATCAATTACGTGATCAGTGCATGATCAGTCACGTGACCAGTACATGGTAGCTATGTGATCATCGCATGATCAGCCACGTGAGCAGTGCATGATAGCCACGTGATCAGTGCATTGTCAGTTTCGGGAGCAGAGTATGATCAGCCACTTGATCAGTGCATGATAGTCACGTGATCACTGCATGATGTGTCACATGATCAGTGTATGATCATCCACGTGTTCAGTGCATGATAGCTAGGTGATCAGTGCATGATAATCACGTGATCAGTGCATGATCAGTCACGTGATACGTGTGTGATCAGCCACGTGATCAGTGCATGATATCAGTGCATGATAGCCATGTGATCAGTGCATGATAGCCACGTGATGTGTGCATGATCAGTTACGTGAGCAGAGTATGATCAGCCACGTGATCCCTTCATGATTAGTCAAATGATCTGTACACGATCAGTCACGTGATACGTTGTGATCAGCCACGTGATCAGTGCGTGATGAGCCACGTGATCAGTGCAGGATCAATTACGTGATCAGTGCAGGATCAGTCACGTGACCAGTACATTATAGCTACGTGATCATTGCATGATCAGCTACGTGATCAGTGCATGATAGCCACGTGATCAGTGCATGATCAGTCACGTGACCAGTGTATGATCAGCCACGTGATCAGTGCATGATCAGCCACATGATCAGTGCATGATCAATTACGTGATCAGTGCATGATCAGTTACGTGACCAGTACATGTTAGCTAAGTGATCATTGCATGATCAGCCACGTGAGCCAAGCATGATAGCCACGAGACCAGTGCATGAACAGTCACGGGATCAGTGCATGTCAGTCACGTGAACAGTGCATGATAAGTCACCTGATCAGTGCATGATCAATTACGTGATCAGTGCATGATCAGTCACGTGACCAGTACATGGTAGCTATGTGATCATTGCATGAACAGCCACGTGATCAGTGCATGATAGCCAGTTGATCAGTGCATGATAGTCACGTGATCAGTGCATGATCAGTCACGTGATACGTGTGTGATCAGCCACGTGATCAGTGCATGATATCAGTGCATGATAGCCACGTGATCAGTGCATGATAGCCACGTGATGTGTGCATGATCAGTTACGTGAGCAGAGTATGATCAGCCACGTGATCACTTCATGATTAGTCAAATGATCTGTACACGATCAGTCACGTGATACGTTGTGGTCAGCCACGTGATCAGTGCATGATAGCCACGTGATCAGTGCATGATCCGTCACGAGATACGTGTGTGATCAGCCACGTGATCAGTGCATGATATCCACGTGATCAGTGCAGGATAGCCACATGATCACTTCATGATTAGTCAAATGATCTGTACATGATCAGTCACGTGATACGTGTGTGATTGGCCACGTGATCAGTGCGTGATGAGCCACGTGATCAGTGCATTATCAACCACGTGATCAGTGCATGATATCCACGTGATCAGTGTATGATCAGCCACGTGATCAGTGCATGATAGCCACGTGATCACTTCATGATTAGTCAAATGATCTGTACATGATCAGTCACGTGATACGTGTGTGATTGGCCACGTGATCAGTGCGTGATGAGCCACTTGATCAGTGCATGATAGCCTCGTGATCACTGCATGACCAGGCACGTGATCAGTGTATGATCAGCCACGTGATCAGTGCATGATAGCCACGTGATCAGTGCATGATAGCCACGTGATCAGTGCATGATCAGTCACGAGATACGTGTGTGATCAGCCACGTGATCAGTACATGATATCCACGTTATCAGTGCAGGATAGCCACGTGTTCACTTCATGATTAGTCAAATGAACTGTACATGATCAGTCACGTGATACGTGTGTGATCGGCCACGTGATCAGTGCGTGATGAGCCACGTGATCAGTGCATGACCAGGCACGTGATCAGTGCATGAAATCGAAGTGATCAGTGCAGGATAGTCACGTGAAAAGTGCATGATCAGTCACGTGATGAGTGCATGATCAGTTTCGGGAGCAGAGTATTATCAGCCACTTGATCAGTGCATGATAGCCACGTGATCACTGCATGATCTGTCACATGATCAGTGTATGATCATCCACGTGATCAGTACATGAGCAGTCATGTGATCAGTGCATGATATAGACGTGATCAGTGCATGATCAGCCACGTGATCAGTGCATGATCAGTCACGGGATCAGTTCATGATCAGCCATGCGATCAGTGCATGGGCAGTCATGTGATCAGTGCATGACATAGACGTGATCAGTGCATGATCAGTCTCGTGATCAGTGTATGATCAAACTCGTGATCAGTGCACGATAGCCAGGTAATGAAAGCATGATAGCCAGATGATCAGTGCATTATCAGTCACGTGATCAGTGTATGATCAGCCAAGTAATCAGTGCATGAGAGCCAACTGATCATTGCATGATCAGTCACGTGATCAGTGCATGATCAATTACGTGATCAGTGCATGATCAGTCATGTGACCAGTACATGGTAGCTGCGTGATCATTGCATGATCAGCCTCGTGAGCAGTGCATGATAGCCAGGTGATCAGTGCATGATCAGCCACGTGATCAGTGCATGATCAGTCACGTGATCAGTGCATGATCAGTCATGTGACCAGTACATGGTAGCTGCGTGATCATTGCATGATCAGTCACGTGAGTAGTGCATGATAGCCACGTGATCAGTTAATGATCAGCCACGTGATCAGTGCATGATGAGCCACGTGATCAGTGCAGGATCAATTACGTGATCAGTGCATGATCAGTCACGTGACCAGTACATGGTTGCTACCTAATCATTGCATGATCAGCCACGTGAGCAGAGCATGATAGCCACGTGATCAGTGCATGATCAGTCACGTGGCCAGTATATGGTAGCTAAGTGACCATTGCATGACCAGCCACGTGAGCAGTGCATGATAGCCACGTGATGTGTGCATGATCAGTTACGTGAGCAGAGTATGATCAGCCAAGTGATCAGTGCATGAGTGCCAAGTGATCAGTGCATGATCAGTCACGTGACAGGTGTGTGATCAGCCACGTGAACAGTGCATGTTCAGCCACGTGATCAGTGCATGATAGCCATGTGATCAGTGCATGATCAGTTACGTGAGCAGTGTATGATCAGCCACGTGATCAGTGCATGGTCAGACACGTGAACAGTGTATGATCAGCCATGTGATCAGTGCATGATATCCAAGTGATCAGTGCATGATCAATCAGGTGATCAGTGCATGATCAGTCATGTGACCAGTACATGGTAGCTGCGTGATCATTGCATGATCAGCCACATGAGCAGTGCATGATAGCCACGTGATCAGTGCATGATAAGCCACGTGATCAGTGCATGATCAGTCATGGGATCAGTGCATGATCAGCCACACGATCAGTGCATGGGCATTCATGTGATCAGTGCATGACATAGACGTGATCACTGCATGATCAGTCTCGTGATCAGTGTGTGATCAACCGCATGATCAGTGCACGATAGCCAGGTAATGAAAGCATGATAGCCAGATGATCAGTGCATTATCAGTCACGTGATCAGTGTATGATCAGCCAAGTAATGAGTGCATGAGAGCCAACTGATCATTGCATGATCAGTCACGTGATCAGTGCATGATCAATTACGTGATAAGTGCATGATCAGTCATGTGACCAGTACATGGTAGCTGCGTGATCATTGCATGATCAGCCACGTGAGCAGTGCCTGATAGCCAGGTGATCAGTGCATGATAAGCCACGTGATCAGTGCATGATCAGTCACATGATCAGTGCATGATCAGTCACGTGATCAGGACATGGTAGCTACGTGATCATTGCATGATCAGCCACGTGAGCCGTGCATGATAGCCACGTGATCAGTGCATGATCAGTCACGTGAGCAGTACATGGGAGCTACGTGATCATTGCCTGATCAACCACGTGAGCCCTGCATGATAGCCACGAGAACAGTGCATGATCAGTCACCTGATCAGTGCATGATCAATTACGTGATCAGTGCATGATCACTCACGTGACCAGTACATGGTAGCTATGTGATCATCGCATGATCAGCCACGTGAGCAGTGCATGATAGCCACGTGATCAGTGCATTGTCAGTTTCGGGAGCAGAGTATGATCAGCCACTTGATCAGTGCATGATAGTCACGTGATCACTGCATGATGTGTCACATGATCAGTGTATGATCATCCACGTGTTCAGTGCATGGGCAGTCATGTGATCAGTGCATGATATAGATGTGATCAGTGCATGATCAGTCTCGTGATCAGTGTATGATCAACCACGCGATCAGTGCATGATAGCCAGGTAATGAGTGCATGATAGCCAGATGATCAGTGCATTATCAGTCACGTGATCAGTGTATGATCAGCCAAGTAATCAGTGCATGAGAGCCAACTGATAAGTGCATGACCAGTCACATGATCAGTGCATGGTCAGTCACGTGATCAGTGCATGATCAGTCACGTGATCAGTGTATGATCAGCCACGGGATCAGTGCATGATCAGCCACATGATCAGTGCATGATCAATTACGTGATCAGTGCATGATCAGTCACGTGAGCAGTACATGGGAGCTACGTGATCATTGCCTGATCAGCCACGTGAGCCGTGCATGATAGCCACGAGATCAGTGCATGATCAGTCACGTGATCAGTGCATGTCAGTCACGTGAACAGTGCATGATAAGTCACCTGATCAGTGCATGATCAATTACGTGATCAGTGCATGATCACGCACGTGACCAGTATATGGTAGCTACGTGATCATTGCATGATCAGCCACGTGATCAGTGCATGGTAGCCACGTGATCAGTGCATGATAGCCACGTGATCAGTGCATGATCAGTCACGAGATACGTGTGTGATCAGCCACGTGATCAGTGCATGTTATCCACGTGATCAGTGCAGGATAGCCACGTGATCACTTCATGATTAGTCAAATGATCTGTACATGATCAGTCACGTGATACGTGTGTGATCGGCCACGTGATCAGTGCGTGATGAGCCACGTGATCAGTGCATGATCAGTCACGTGATCAGTGCATGATAGCCACGTGATCAGTGCATGATCAATTACGTGATCAGTGCATGATATCCAAGTGATCAGTGTATGATTAGTCACGTGATCAGTGCATGATCAGTCACGTGATCAGTGCATGATAGCCACGTGATCAGTCATGATCAATTACGTGATCAGTGCATGTTCAGTCACGTCACCAGTGTATGATCAGCCACGTGGTCACTTCATGATTAGTCAAATGATCTGTACATGATCAGTCACGTGATACGTGTGTGATTGGCCACGTGATCAGTGCGTGATGAGCCACATGATCAGTGCATGATCAGCCACGTGATCAGTGCATGATATCCAAGTGATCAGTGCATGATCAGTCACGTGATCAGTGCATGATCAGTCACGTGATCAGTGCATGATAGCCACGTGATCAGTGCATGATCAATTACGTGATCAGTGCATGATCAGTCACGTGACCAGTACATGGTAGCTATGTGATCATTGCATGAACAGCCACGTGATCAGTGCATGATAGCTAGGTGATCAGTGCATGATAATCACGTGATCAGTGCATGATCAGTCACGTGATACGTGTGTGATCAGCCACGTGATCAGTGCATGATATCAGTGCATGATAGCCATGTGATCAGTGCATGATAGCCACGTGATGTGTGCATGATCAGTTACGTGAGCAGAGTATGATCAGCCAGGTGATCACTTCATGATTAGTCAAATGATCTGTACACGATCAGTCACGTGATACGTTGTGATCAGCCATGTGATCAGTGCGTGATGAGCCACGTGATCAGTGCAGGATCAATTACGTGATCAGTGCAGGATCAGTCAAGTGCCCAGTACATTATAGCTACGTGATCATTGCATGATCAGCTACGTGATCAGTGCATGATAGCCACGTGATCAGTGCATGATCAGTCACGTGACCAGTGTATGATCAGCCACGTGATCAGTGCATGATCAGCCACATGATCAGTGCATGATCAATTACGTGATCAGTGCATGATCAGTTACGTGACCAGTACATGTTAGCTAAGTGATCATTGCATGATCAGCCACGTGAGCCAAGCATGATAGCCACGAAACCAGTGCATGAACAGTCACGGGATCAGTGCATGTCAGTCACGTGAACAGTGCATGATAAGTCACCTGATCAGTGCATGATCAATTACGTGATCAGTGCATGATCAGTCACGTGACCAGTACATGGTAGCTATGCGATCATTGCATGAACAGCCACGTGATCAGTGCATGATAGCCAGTTGATCAGTGCATGATAGTCACGTGATCAGTGCATGATCAGTCACGTGATACGTGTGTGATCAGCCACGTGATCAGTGCATGATATCAGTGCATGATAACCATGTGATCAGTGCATGATAGCCACGTGATGTGTGCATGATCAGTTACGTGAGCAGAGTATGATCAGCCAGGTGATCACTTCATGATTAGTCAAATGATCTGTACACGATCAGTCACGTGATACGTTGTGATCAGCCATGTGATCAGTGCGTGATGAGCCATGTGATCAGTGCAGGATCAATTACGTGATCAGTGCAGGATCAGTCAAGTGACCAGTACATTATAGCTACGTGATCATTGCATGATCAGCTACGTAATCAGTGCATGATAGCCACGTGATCAGTGCATGATCAGTCACGTGACCAGTGTATGATCAGCCACGTGATCAGTGCATGATCAGCCACATGATCAGTGCATGATCAATTACGTGATCAGTGCATGATCAGTTACGTGACCAGTACATGTTAGCTAAGTGATCATTGCATGATCAGCCACGTGAGCCAAGCATGATAGCCACGAGACCAGTGCATGAACAGTCACGGGATCAGTGCATGTCAGTCACGTGAACAGTGCATGATAAGTCACCTGATCAGTGCATGATCAATTACGTGATCAGTGCATGATCAGTCACGTGACCAGTACATGGTAGCTATGCGATCATTGCATGAACAGCCACGTGATCAGTGCATGATAGCCAGTTGATCAGTGCATGATAGTCACGTGATCAGTGCATGATCAGTCACGTGATACGTGTGTGATCAGCCACGTGATCAGTGCATGATATCAGTGCATGATAGCCACGTGATCAGTGCATGATAGCCACGTGATGTGTGCATGATCAGTTACGTGAGCAGAGTATGATCAGCCACGTGATCACTTCATGATTAGTCAAATGATCTGTACACGATCAGTCACGTGATACGTTGTGATCAGCCACGTGATCAGTGCATGATAGCCACGTGATCAGTGCAGGATAGCCACATGATCACTTCATGATTAGTCAAATGATCTGTACATGATCAGTCACGTGATACGTGTGTGATTGGCCACGTGATCAGTGCGTGATGAGCCACGTGATCAGTGCATTATCAACCACGTGATCAGTGCATGATATCCACGTGATCAGTGTATGATCAGCCACGTGATCAGTGCATGATAGCCACGTGATCACTTCATGATTAGTCAAATGATCTGTACATGATCAGTCACGTGATACGTGTGTGATTGGCCACGTGATCAGTGCATGATAGCCTCGTGATCACTGCATGACCAGGCACGTGATCAGTGTATGATCAGCCACGTGATCAGTGCATGATAGCCACGTGATCAGTGCATGATCAGTCACGAGATACGTGTGTGATCAGCCACGTGATCAGTGCATGATATCCACGTTATCAGTGCAGGATAGCCACGTGTTCACTTCATGATTAGTCAAATGAACTGTACATGATCAGTCACGTGATACGTGTGTGATCGGCCACGTGATCAGTGCGTGATGAGCCACGTGATCAGTGCATGACCAGGCACGTGATCAGTGCATGAAATCGAAGTGATCAGTGCAGGATAGTCACGTGATAAGTGCATGACAGTCACGTGATGAGTGCATGATCAGTTTCGGGAGCAGAGTATGATCAGCCACTTGATCAGTGCATGATAGCCACGTGATCACTGCATGATCTGTCACATGATCAGTGTATGATCATCCACGTGATCAGTGCATGAGCAGCCAGGTGATCAGTGCATGATAGCTACATGATCAGTTCATGATTAGTCACGTTATCTGTGCATGACCAGGCAGGTGATAAGTGTATGGTCAGCCACGTGAACAGTGCATAATAGCCACGTGATCAGTGCATGTTCAGTCACCTGATGGGTGTATGATCAGTCACGTGACCAGTACATGGTAGCTACATGATCATTGCATGATCAGCCACGTGAGTAGTGCATGATAGCCACATGATCAGTGCATGAGCAGTCACGAGATCACTGCATGATCAGTCACGTAATCTGTGCATGACCAGGCACGTGATCAGTGTATGACCAGCCAAGAGATCAGTGCATGATAGCCACGTGATCAGTGCATGATCAATCACGTGATCAGTGCATGATCAGTCATGTGATCAGTGTATGATCAGCCACGTGATCAGTGCATGATCAGCAACATGATCAGTGCATGATCAATTACGTGATCAGTGCAGGTTCAGTCACGTGAGCAGTACATGGGAGCTAAGTGATAATTGCCTGATCAGCCACGTGAGCCGAGCATGATAGCCACGAGATCAGTGCATGATCAGTCACGTGATCAGTGCATGATCAGTCACGTGAACTGTGCATGATAAGTCACCTGATCAGTGCATGATCAATTACGTGATCAGTGCATGATCACTCAGGTGACCAGTACATGGTAGCTATGTGATCATTGCATGAACAGCCACGTGATCAGTGCATGATAGCCAGTTGATCAGTGCATGATAGTCACGTGATCAGTGCATGATCAGTCACGTGATACGTGTGTGATCAGCCACGTGATCAGTGCATGATATCAGTGCATGATAGCCACGTGATCAGTGCATGATAGCCACGTGATGTGTGCATGATCAGTTACGTGAGCAGAGTATGATCAGCCACGTGATCACTTCATGATTAGTCAAATGATCTGTACACGATCAGTCACGTGATACGTTGTGGTCAGCCACGTGATCAGTGCATGATAGCCACGTGATCAGTGCATGATCCGTCACGAGATACGTGTGTGATCAGCCACGAGATCAGTGCATGATATCCACGTGATCAGTGCAGGATAGCCACATGATCACTTCATGATTAGTCAAATGATCTGTACATGATCAGTCACGTGATACGTGTGTGATTGGCCACGTGATCAGTGCGTGATGAGCCACGTGATCAGTGCATTATCAACCACGTGATCAGTGCATGATATCCACGTGATCAGTGTATGATCAGCCACGTGATCAGTGCATGATAGCCACGTGATCACTTCATGATTAGTCAAATGATCTGTACATGATCAGTCACGTGATACGTGTGTGATTGGCCACGTGATCAGTGCGTGATGAGCCACTTGATCAGTGCATGATAGCCTCGTGATCACTGCATGACCAGGCACGTGATCAGTGTATGATCAGCCACGTGATCAGTGCATGATAGCCACGTGATCAGTGCATGATAGCCACGTGATCAGTGCATGATCAGTCACGAGATACGTGTGTGATCAGCCACGTGATCAGTACATGATATCCACGTTATCAGTGCAGGATAGCCACGTGTTCACTTCATGATTAGTCAAATGAACTGTACATGATCAGTCACGTGATACGTGTGTGATCGGCCACGTGATCAGTGCATGATAGCCACGTGATCAGTGCATGATCAATTACGTGATCAGTGCATGATATCCAAGTGATCAGTGTATGATTAGTCACGTGATCAGTGCATGATCAGTCACGTGATCAGTGCATGATAGCCACGTGATCAGTCATGATCAATTACGTGATCAGTGCATGTTCAGTCACGTCACCAGTGTATGATCAGCCACGTGATCACTTCATGTTTAGTCAAATGATCTGTACATGATCAGTCACGTGATACGTGTGTGATTGGCCACGTGATCAGTGCGTGATGAGCCACATGATCAGTGCATGATCAGCCACGTGATCAGTGCATGATATCCAAGTGATCAGTGCATGATCAGTCACGTGATCAGTGCATGATCAGTCACGTGATCAGTGCATGATAGCCACGTGATCAGTGCATGATCAATTACGTGATCAGCGCATGATCAGTCACGTGACCAGTACATGGTAGCTATGTGATCATCGCATGATCAGCCACGTGAGCAGTGCATGATAGCCACGTGATCAGTGCATTGTCAGTTTCGGGAGCAGAGTATGATCAGCCACTTGATCAGTGCATGATAGTCACGTGATCACTGCATGATGTGTCACATGATCAGTGTATGATCATCCACGTGTTCAGTGCATGATAGCTAGGTGATCAGTGCATGATAATCACGTGATCAGTGCATGATCAGTCACGTGATACGTGTGTGATCAGCCACGTGATCAGTGCATGATATCAGTGCATGATAGCCATGTGATCAGTGCATGATAGCCACGTGATGTGTGCATGATCAGTTACGTGAGCAGAGTATGATCAGCCACGTGATCCCTTCATGATTAGTCAAATGATCTGTACACGATCAGTCACGTGATACGTTGTGATCAGCCACGTGATCAGTGCGTCATGTGCCACGTGATCAGTGCAGGATCAATTACGTGATCAGTGCAGGATCAGTCACGTGACCAGTACATTATAGCTACGTGATCATTGCATGATCAGCTACGTGATCAGTGCATGATAGCCACGTGATCAGTGCATGATCAGTCACGTGACCAGTGTATGATCAGCCACGTGATCAGTGCATGATCAGCCACATGATCAGTGCATGATCAATTACGTGATCAGTGCATGATCAGTTACGTGACCAGTACATGTTAGCTAAGTGATCATTGCATGATCAGCCACGTGAGCCAAGCATGATAGCCACGAGACCAGTGCATGAACAGTCACGGGATCAGTGCATGTCAGTCACGTGAACAGTGCATGATAAGTCACCTGATCAGTGCATGATCAATTACGTGATCAGTGCATGATCAGTCACGTGACCAGTACATGGTAGCTATGCGATCATTGCATGAACAGCCACGTGATCAGTGCATGATAGCCAGTTGATCAGTGCATGATAGTCACGTGATCAGTGCATGATCAGTCACGTGATACGTGTGTGATCAGCCACGTGATCAGTGCATGATATCAGTGCATGATAGCCACGTGATCAGTGCATGATAGCCACGTGATGTGTGCATGATCAGTTACGTGAGCAGAGTATGATCAGCCACGTGATCACTTCATGATTAGTCAAATGATCTGTAAACGATCAGTCACGTGATACGTTGTGATCAGCCACGTGATCAGTGCATGATAGCCACGTGATCAGTTCATGATCAGTCACGAGATACGTGTGTGATCAGCCACGTGATCAGTGCATGATATCCACGTGATCAGTGCAGGATAGCCACATGATCACTTCATGATTAGTCAAATGATCTGTACATGATCAGTCACGTGATACGTGTGTGATTGGCCACGTGATCAGTGCGTGATGAGCCACGTGATCAGTGCATTATCAACCACGTGATCAGTGCATGATATCCACGTGATCAGTGTATGATCAGCCACGTGATCAGTGCATGATAGCCACGTGATCACTTCATGATTAGTCAAATGATCTGTACATGATCAGTCACGTGATACGTGTGTGATTGGCCACGTGATCAGTGCGTGATGAGCCACTTGATCAGTGCATGATAGCCTCGTGATCACTGCATGACCAGGCACGTGATCAGTGTATGATCAGCCACGTGATCAGTGCATGATAGCCACGTGATCAGTGCATGATCAGTCACGAGATACGTGTGTGATCAGCCACGTGATCAGTGCATGATATCCACGTTATCAGTGCAGGATAGCCACGTGTTCACTTCATGATTAGTCAAATGAACTGTACATGATCAGTCACGTGATACGTGTGTGATCGGCCACGTGATCAGTGCGTGATGAGCCACGTGATCAGTGCATGACCAGGCACGTGATCAGTGCATGAAATCGAAGTGATCAGTGCAGGATAGTCACGTGATAAGTGCATGACAGTCACGTGATGAGTGCATGATCAGTTTCGGGAGCAGAGTATGATCAGCCACTTGATCAGTGCATGATAGCCACGTGATCACTGCATGATCTGTCACATGATCAGTGTATGATCATCCACGTGATCAGTGCATGAGCAGCCAGGTGATCAGTGCATGATAGCTACATGATCAGTTCATGATTAGTCACGTTATCTGTGCATGACCAGGCAGGTGATAAGTGTATGGTCAGCCACGTGAACAGTGCATAATAGCCACGTGATCAGTGCATGTTCAGTCACCTGATGGGTGTATGATCAGTCACGTGACCAGTACATGGTAGCTACATGATCATTGCATGATCAGCCACGTGAGTAGTGCATGATAGCCACATGATCAGTGCATGAGCAGTCACGAGATCACTGCATGATCAGTCACGTAATCTGTGCATGACCAGGCACGTGATCAGTGTATGACCAGCCAAGAGATCAGTGCATGATAGCCACGTGATCAGTGCATGATCAATCACGTGATCAGTGCATGATCAGTCATGTGATCAGTGTATGATCAGCCACGTGATCAGTGCATGATCAGCAACATGATCAGTGCATGATCAATTACGTGATCAGTGCAGGTTCAGTCACGTGAGCAGTACATGGGAGCTAAGTGATAATTGCCTGATCAGCCACGTGAGCCGAGCATGATAGCCACGAGATCAGTGCATGATCAGTCACGTGATCAGTGCATGATCAGTCACGTGAACTGTGCATGATAAGTCACCTGATCAGTGCATGATCAATTACGTGATCAGTGCATGATCACTCAGGTGACCAGTACATGGTAGCTATGTGATCATTGCATGAACAGCCACGTGATCAGTGCATGATAGCCAGTTGATCAGTGCATGATAGTCACGTGATCAGTGCATGATCAGTCACGTGATACGTGTGTGATCAGCCACGTGATCAGTGCATGATATCAGTGCATGATAGCCACGTGATCAGTGCATGATAGCCACGTGATGTGTGCATGATCAGTTACGTGAGCAGAGTATGATCAGCCACGTGATCACTTCATGATTAGTCAAATGATCTGTACACGATCAGTCACGTGATACGTTGTGGTCAGCCACGTGATCAGTGCATGATAGCCACGTGATCAGTGCATGATCCGTCACGAGATACGTGTGTGATCAGCCACGAGATCAGTGCATGATATCCACGTGATCAGTGCAGGATAGCCACATGATCACTTCATGATTAGTCAAATGATCTGTACATGATCAGTCACGTGATACGTGTGTGATTGGCCACGTGATCAGTGCGTGATGAGCCACGTGATCAGTGCATTATCAACCACGTGATCAGTGCATGATATCCACGTGATCAGTGTATGATCAGCCACGTGATCAGTGCATGATAGCCACGTGATCACTTCATGATTAGTCAAATGATCTGTACATGATCAGTCACGTGATACGTGTGTGATTGGCCACGTGATCAGTGCGTGATGAGCCACTTGATCAGTGCATGATAGCCTCGTGATCACTGCATGACCAGGCACGTGATCAGTGTATGATCAGCCACGTGATCAGTGCATGATAGCCACGTGATCAGTGCATGATAGCCACGTGATCAGTGCATGATCAGTCACGAGATACGTGTGTGATCAGCCACGTGATCAGTACATGATATCCACGTTATCAGTGCAGGATAGCCACGTGTTCACTTCATGATTAGTCAAATGAACTGTACATGATCAGTCACGTGATACGTGTGTGATCGGCCACGTGATCAGTGCATGATAGCCACGTGATCAGTGCATGATCAATACGTGATCAGTGCATGATATCCAAGTGATCAGTGTATGATTAGTCACGTGATCAGTGCATGATCAGTCACGTGATCAGTGCATGATAGCCACGTGATCAGTCATGATCAATTACGTGATCAGTGCATGTTCAGTCACGTCACCAGTGTATGATCAGCCACGTGATCACTTCATGTTTAGTCAAATGATCTGTACATGATCAGTCACGTGATACGTGTGTGATTGGCCACGTGATCAGTGCGTGATGAGCCACATGATCAGTGCATGATCAGCCACGTGATCAGTGCATGATATCCAAGTGATCAGTGCATGATCAGTCACGTGATCAGTGCATGATCAGTCACGTGATCAGTGCATGATAGCCACGTGATCAGTGCATGATCAATTACGTGATCAGCGCATGATCAGTCACGTGACCAGTACATGGTAGCTATGTGATCATCGCATGATCAGCCACGTGAGCAGTGCATGATAGCCACGTGATCAGTGCATTGTCAGTTTCGGGAGCAGAGTATGATCAGCCACTTGATCAGTGCATGATAGTCACGTGATCACTGCATGATGTGTCACATGATCAGTGTATGATCATCCACGTGTTCAGTGCATGATAGCTAGGTGATCAGTGCATGATAATCACGTGATCAGTGCATGATCAGTCACGTGATACGTGTGTGATCAGCCACGTGATCAGTGCATGATATCAGTGCATGATAGCCATGTGATCAGTGCATGATAGCACGTGATGTGTGCATGATCAGTTACGTGAGCAGAGTATGATCAGCCACGTGATCCCTTCATGATTAGTCAAATGATCTGTACACGATCAGTCACGTGATACGTTGTGATCAGCCACGTGATCAGTGCGTCATGTGCCACGTGATCAGTGCAGGATCAATTACGTGATCAGTGCAGGATCAGTCACGTGACCAGTACATTATAGCTACGTGATCATTGCATGATCAGCTACGTGATCAGTGCATGATAGCCACGTGATCAGTGCATGATCAGTCACGTGACCAGTGTATGATCAGCCACGTGATCAGTGCATGATCAGCCACATGATCAGTGCATGATCAATTACGTGATCAGTGCATGATCAGTTACGTGACCAGTACATGTTAGCTAAGTGATCATTGCATGATCAGCCACGTGAGCCAAGCATGATAGCCACGAGACCAGTGCATGAACAGTCACGGGATCAGTGCATGTCAGTCACGTGAACAGTGCATGATAAGTCACCTGATCAGTGCATGATCAATTACGTGATCAGTGCATGATCAGTCACGTGACCAGTACATGGTAGCTATGCGATCATTGCATGAACAGCCACGTGATCAGTGCATGATAGCCAGTTGATCAGTGCATGATAGTCACGTGATCAGTGCATGATCAGTCACGTGATACGTGTGTGATCAGCCACGTGATCAGTGCATGATATCAGTGCATGATAGCCACGTGATCAGTGCATGATAGCCACGTGATGTGTGCATGATCAGTTACGTGAGCAGAGTATGATCAGCCACGTGATCACTTCATGATTAGTCAAATGATCTGTACACGATCAGTCACGTGATACGTTGTGATCAGCCACGTGATCAGTGCATGATAGCCACGTGATCAGTGCAGGATAGCCACATGATCACTTCATGATTAGTCAAATGATCTGTACATGATCAGTCACGTGATACGTGTGTGATTGGCCACGTGATCAGTGCGTGATGAGCCACGTGATCAGTGCATTATCAACCACGTGATCAGTGCATGATATCCACGTGATCAGTGTATGATCAGCCACGTGATAAGTGCATGATAGCCACGTGATCACTTCATGATTAGTCAAATGATCTGTACATGATCAGTCACGTGATACGTGTGTGATTGGCCACGTGATCAGTGCGTGATGAGCCACTTGATCAGTGCATGATAGCCTCGTGATCACTGCATGACCAGGCACGTGATCAGTGTATGATCAGCCACGTGATCAGTGCATGATAGCCACGTGATCAGTGCATGATCAGTCACGAGATACGTGTGTGATCAGCCACGTGATCAGTGCATGATATCCACGTTATCAGTGCAGGATAGCCACGTGTTCACTTCATGATTAGTCAAATGAACTGTACATGATCAGTCACGTGATACGTGTGTGATCGGCCACGTGATCAGTGCGTGATGAGCCACGTGATCAGTGCATGACCAGGCACGTGATCAGTGCATGAAATCGAAGTGATCAGTGCAGGATAGTCACGTGATAAGTGCATGACAGTCACGTGATGAGTGCATGATCAGTTTCGGGAGCAGAGTATGATCAGCCACTTGATCAGTGCATGATAGCCACGTGATCACTGCATGATCTGTCACATGATCAGTGTATGATCATCCACGTGATCAGTGCATGAGCAGCCAGGTGATCAGTGCATGATAGCTACATGATCAGTTCATGATTAGTCACGTTATCTGTGCATGACCAGGCAGGTGATAAGTGTATGGTCAGCCACGTGAACAGTGCATAATAGCCACGTGATCAGTGCATGTTCAGTCACCTGATGGGTGTATGATCAGTCACGTGACCAGTACATGGTAGCTACATGATCATTGCATGATCAGCCACGTGAGTAGTGCATGATAGCCACATGATCAGTGCATGAGCAGTCACGTGATCACTGCATGATCAGTCACGTAATCTGTGCATGACCAGGCACGTGATCAGTGTATGACCAGCCAAGAGATCAGTGCATGATAGCCACGTGATCAGTGCATGATCAATCACGTGATCAGTGCATGATCAGTCATGTGATCAGTGTATGATCAGCCACGTGATCAGTGCATGATCAGCAACATGATCAGTGCATGATCAATTACGTGATCAGTGCAGGTTCAGTCACGTGAGCAGTACATGGGAGCTAAGTGATAATTGCCTGATCAGCCACGTGAGCCGAGCATGATAGCCACGAGATCAGTGCATGATCAGTCACGTGATCAGTGCATGATCAGTCACGTGAACTGTGCATGATAAGTCACCTGATCAGTGCATGATCAATTACGTGATCAGTGCATGATCACTCAGGTGACCAGTACATGGTAGCTATGTGATCATTGCATGAACAGCCACGTGATCAGTGCATGATAGCCAGTTGATCAGTGCATGATAGTCACGTGATCAGTGCATGATCAGTCACGTGATACGTGTGTGATCAGCCACGTGATCAGTGCATGATATCAGTGCATGATAGCCACGTGATCAGTGCATGATAGCCACGTGATGTGTGCATGATCAGTTACGTGAGCAGAGTATGATCAGCCACGTGATCACTTCATGATTAGTCAAATGATCTGTACACGATCAGTCACGTGATACGTTGTGGTCAGCCACGTGATCAGTGCATGATAGCCACGTGATCAGTGCATGATCCGTCACGAGATACGTGTGTGATCAGCCACGAGATCAGTGCATGATATCCACGTGATCAGTGCAGGATAGCCACATGATCACTTCATGATTAGTCAAATGATCTGTACATGATCAGTCACGTGATACGTGTGTGATTGGCCACGTGATCAGTGCGTGATGAGCCACGTGATCAGTGCATTATCAACCACGTGATCAGTGCATGATATCCACGTGATCAGTGTATGATCAGCCACGTGATCAGTGCATGATAGCCACGTGATCACTTCATGATTAGTCAAATGATCTGTACATGATCAGTCACGTGATACGTGTGTGATTGGCCACGTGATCAGTGCGTGATGAGCCACTTGATCAGTGCATGATAGCCTCGTGATCACTGCATGACCAGGCACGTGATCAGTGTATGATCAGCCACGTGATCAGTGCATGATAGCCACGTGATCAGTGCATGATAGCCACGTGATCAGTGCATGATCAGTCACGAGATACGTGTGTGATCAGCCACGTGATCAGTACATGATATCCACGTTATCAGTGCAGGATAGCCACGTGTTCACTTCATGATTAGTCAAATGAACTGTACATGATCAGTCACGTGATACGTGTGTGATCGGCCACGTGATCAGTGCATGATAGCCACGTGATCAGTGCATGATCAATTACGTGATCAGTGCATGATATCCAAGTGATCAGTGTATGATTAGTCACGTGATCAGTGCATGATCAGTCACGTGATCAGTGCATGATAGCCACGTGATCAGTCATGATCAATTACGTGATCAGTGCATGTTCAGTCACGTCACCAGTGTATGATCAGCCACGTGATCACTTCATGTTTAGTCAAATGATCTGTACATGATCAGTCACGTGATACGTGTGTGATTGGCCACGTGATCAGTGCCTGATGAGCCACATGATCAGTGCATGATCAGCCACGTGATCAGTGCATGATATCCAAGTGATCAGTGCATGATCAGTCACGTGATCAGTGCATGATCAGTCACGTGATCAGTGCATGATAGCCACGTGATCAGTGCATGATCAATTACGTGATCAGTGCATGATCAGTCACGTGACCAGTACATGGTAGATATGTGATCATCGCATGATCAGCCACGTGAGCAGTGCATGATAGCCACGTGATCAGTGCATTGTCAGTTTCGGGAGCAGAGTATGATCAGCCACTTGATCAGTGCATGATAGTCACGTGATCACTGCATGATGTGTCACATGATCAGTGTATGATCATCCACGTGTTCAGTGCATGATAGCTAGGTGATCAGTGCATGATAATCACGTGATCAGTGCATGATCAGTCACGTGATACGTGTGTGATCAGCCACGTGATCAGTGCATGATATCAGTGCATGATAGCCATGTGATCAGTGCATGATAGCCACGTGATGTGTGCATGATCAGTTACGTGAGCAGAGTATGATCAGCCACGTGATCACTTCATGATTAGTCAAATGATCTGTACACGATCAGTCACGTGATACGTTGTGATCAGCCACGTGATCAGTGCGTGATGAGCCACGTGATCAGTGCAGGATCAATTACGTGATCAGTGCAGGATCAGTCACGTGACCAGTACATTATAGCTACGTGATCATTGCATGATCAGCTACGTGATCAGTGCATGATAGCCACGTGATCAGTGCATGATCAGTCACGTGACCAGTGTATGATCAGCCACGTGATCAGTGCATGATCAGCCACATGATCAGTGCATGATCAATTACGTGATCAGTGCATGATCAGTTACGTGACCAGTACATGTTAGCTAAGTGATCATTGCATGATCAGCCACGTGAGCCAAGCATGATAGCCACGAGAGCAGTGCATGAACAGTCACGGGATCAGTGCATGTCAGTCACGTGAACAGTGCATGATAAGTCACCTGATCAGTGCATGATCAATTACGTGATCAGTGCATGATCAGTCACGTGACCAGTACATGGTAGCTATGTGATCATTGCATGAACAGCCACGTGATCAGTGCATGATAGCCAGTTGATCAGTGCATGATAGTCACGTGATCAGTGCATGATCAGTCACGTGATACGTGTGTGATCAGCCACGTGATCAGTGCATGATATCAGTGCATGATAGCCACGTGATCAGTGCATGATAGCCACGTGATGTGTGCATGATCAGTTACGTGAGCAGAGTATGATCAGCCACGTGATCACTTCATGATTAGTCAAATGATCTGTACACGATCAGTCACGTGATACGTTGTGGTCAGCCACGTGATCAGTGCATGATAGCCACGTGATCAGTGCATGATCCGTCACGAGATACGTGTGTGATCAGCCACGTGATCAGTGCATGATATCCACGTGATCAGTGCAGGATAGCCACATGATCACTTCATGATTAGTCAAATGATCTGTACATGATCAGTCACGTGATACGTGTGTGATTGGCCACGTGATCAGTGCGTGATGAGCCACGTGATCAGTGCATTATCAACCACGTGATCAGTGCATGATATCCACGTGATCAGTGTATGATCAGCCACGTGATCAGTGCATGATAGCCACGTGATCACTTCATGATTAGTCAAATGATCTGTACATGATCAGTCACGTGATACGTGTGTGATTGGCCACGTGATCAGTGCGTGATGAGCCACTTGATCAGTGCATGATAGCCTCGTGATCACTGCATGACCAGGCACGTGATCAGTGTATGATCAGCCACGTGATCAGTGCATGATAGCCACGTGATCAGTGCATGATAGCCACGTGATCAGTGCATGATCAGTCACGAGATACGTGTGTGATCAGCCACGTGATCAGTACATGATATCCACGTTATCAGTGCAGGATAGCCACGTGTTCACTTCATGATTAGTCAAATGAACTGTACATGATCAGTCACGTGATACGTGTGTGATCGGCCACGTGATCAGTGCGTGATGAGCCACGTGATCAGTGCATGACCAGGCACGTGATCAGTGCATGAAATCGAAGTGATCAGTGCAGGATAGTCACGTGAAAAGTGCATGATCAGTCACGTGATGAGTGCATGATCAGTTTCGGGAGCAGAGTATTATCAGCCACTTGATCAGTGCATGATAGCCACGTGATCACTGCATGATCTGTCACATGATCAGTGTATGATCATCCACGTGATCAGTACATGAGCAGTCATGTGATCAGTGCATGATATAGACGTGATCAGTGCATGATCAGCCACGTGATCAGTGCATGATCAGTCACGGGATCAGTTCATGATCAGCCACGCGATCAGTGCATGGGCAGTCATGTGATCAGTGCATGACATAGACGTGATCAGTGCATGATCAGTCTCGTGATCAGTGTATGATCAACCTCGTGATCAGTGCACGATAGCCAGGTAATGAAAGCATGATAGCCAGATGATCAGTGCATTATCAGTCACGTGATCAGTGTATGATCAGCCAAGTAATCAGTGCATGAGAGCCAACTGATCATTGCATGATCAGTCACGTGATCAGTGCATGATCAATTACGTGATCAGTGCATGATCAGTCATGTGACCAGTACATGGTAGCTGCGTGATCATTGCATGATCAGCCTCGTGAGCAGTGCATGATAGCCAGGTGATCAGTGCATGATCAGCCACGTGATCAGTGCATGATCAGTCACGTGATCAGTGCATGATCAGTCATGTGACCAGTACATGGTAGCTGCGTGATCATTGCATGATCAGTCACGTGAGTAGTGCATGATAGCCACGTGATCAGTTCATGATCAGCCACGTGATCAGTGCATGATGAGCCACGTGATCAGTGCAGGATCAATTACGTGATCAGTGCATGATCAGTCACGTGACCAGTACATGGTTGCTACCTAATCATTGCATGATCAGCCACGTGAGCAGAGCATGATAGCCACGTGATCAGTGCATGATCAGTCACGTGGCCAGTATATGGTAGCTAAGTGACCATTGCATGACCAGCCACGTGAGCAGTGCATGATAGCCACGTGATGTGTGCATGATCAGTTACGTGAGCAGAGTATGATCAGCCAAGTGATCAGTGCATGAGTGCCAAGTGATCAGTGCATGATCAGTCACGTGACAGGTGTGTGATCAGCCACGTGAACAGTGCATGTTCAGCCACGTGATCAGTGCATGATAGCCATGTGATCAGTGCATGATCAGTTACGTGAGCAGTGTATGATCAGCCACGTGATCAGTGCATGGTCAGACACGTGAACAGTGTATGATCAGCCATGTGATCAGTGCATGATATCCAAGTGATCAGTGCATGATCAATCAGGTGATCAGTGCATGATCAGTCATGTGACCAGTACATGGTAGCTGCGTGATCATTGCATGATCAGCCACATGAGCAGTGCATGATAGCCACGTGATCAGTGCATGATAAGCCACGTGATCAGTGCATGATCAGTCATGGGATCAGTGCATGATCAGCCACACGATCAGTGCATGGGCATTCATGTGATCAGTGCATGACATAGACGTGATCACTGCATGATCAGTCTCGTGATCAGTGTGTGATCAACCGCATGATCAGTGCACGATAGCCAGGTAATGAAAGCATGATAGCCAGATGATCAGTGCATTATCAGTCACGTGATCAGTGTATGATCAGCCAAGTAATGAGTGCATGAGAGCCAACTGATCATTGCATGATCAGTCACGTGATCAGTGCATGATCAATTACGTGATAAGTGCATGATCAGTCATGTGACCAGTACATGGTAGCTGCGTGATCATTGCATGATCAGCCACGTGAGCAGTGCCTGATAGCCAGGTGATCAGTGCATGATAAGCCACGTGATCAGTGCATGATCAGTCACATGATCAGTGCATGATCAGTCACGTGATCAGGACATGGTAGCTACGTGATCATTGCATGATCAGCCACGTGAGCCGTGCATGATAGCCACGAGATCAGTGCATGATAGCCACGTGATCAGTGCATGATCAGTCACGTGAGCAGTACATGGGAGCTACGTGATCATTGCCTGATCAACCACGTGAGCCCTGCATGATAGCCACGAGAACAGTGCATGATCAGTCACCTGATCAGTGCATGATCAATTACGTGATCAGTGCATGATCACTCACGTGACCAGTACATGGTAGCTATGTGATCATCGCATGATCAGCCACGTGAGCAGTGCATGATAGCCACGTGATCAGTGCATTGTCAGTTTCGGGAGCAGAGTATGATCAGCCACTTGATCAGTGCATGATAGTCACGTGATCACTGCATGATGTGTCACATGATCAGTGTATGATCATCCACGTGTTCAGTGCATGGGCAGTCATGTGATCAGTGCATGATATAGATGTGATCAGTGCATGATCAGTCTCGTGATCAGTGTATGATCAACCACGTGATCAGTGCATGATAGCCAGGTAATGAGTGCATGATAGCCAGATGATCAGTGCATTATCAGTCACGTGATCAGTGTATGATCAGCCAAGTAATCAGTGCATGATAGCCAACTGATAAGTGCATGACCAGTCACATGATCAGTGCATGGTCAGTCACGTGATCAGTGCATGATCAGTCACGTGATCAGTGTATGATCAGCCACGGGATCAGTGCATGATCAGCCACATGATCAGTGCATGATCAATTACGTGATCAGTGCATGATCAGTCACGTGAGCAGTACATGGGAGCTACGTGATCATTGCCTGATCAGCCACGTGAGCCGTGCATGATAGCCACGAGATCAGTGCATGATCAGTCACGTGATCAGTGCATGTCAGTCACGTGAACAGTGCATGATAAGTCACCTGATCAGTGCATGATCAATTACGTGATCAGTGCATGATCACGCACGTGACCAGTATATGGTAGCTACGTGATCATTGCATGATCAGCCACGTGATCAGTGCATGGTAGCCACGTGATCAGTGCATGATAGCCACGTGATCAGTGCATGATCAGTCACGAGATACGTGTGTGATCAGCCACGTGATCAGTGCATGTTATCCACGTGATCAGTGCAGGATAGCCACGTGATCACTTCATGATTAGTCAAATGATCTGTACATGATCAGTCACGTGATACGTGTGTGATCGGCCACGTGATCAGTGCGTGATGAGCCACGTGATCAGTGCATGATCAGTCACGTGATCAGTGCATGATAGCCACGTGATCAGTGCATGATCAATTACGTGATCAGTGCATGATATCCAAGTGATCAGTGTATGATTAGTCACGTGATCAGTGCATGATCAGTCACGTGATCAGTGCATGATAGCCACGTGATCAGTCATGATCAATTACGTGATCAGTGCATGTTCAGTCACGTCACCAGTGTATGATCAGCCACGTGATCACTTCATGATTAGTCAAATGATCTGTACATGATCAGTCACGTGATACGTGTGTGATTGGCCACGTGATCAGTGCGTGATGAGCCACATGATCAGTGCATGATCAGCCACGTGATCAGTGCATGATATCCAAGTGATCAGTGCATGATCAGTCACGTGATCAGTGCATGATCAGTCACGTGATCAGTGCATGATAGCCACGTGATCAGTGCATGATCAATTACGTGATCAGTGCATGATCAGTCACGTGACCAGTACATGGTAGCTATGTGATCATTGCATGAACAGCCACGTGATCAGTGCATGATAGCTAGGTGATCAGTGCATGATAATCACGTGATCAGTGCATGATCAGTCACGTGATACGTGTGTGATCAGCCACGTGATCAGTGCATGATATCAGTGCATGATAGCCATGTGATCAGTGCATGATAGCCACGTGATGTGTGCATGATCAGTTACGTGAGCAGAGTATGATCAGCCACGTGATCACTTCATGATTAGTCAAATGATCTGTACACGATCAGTCATGTGATACGTTGTGATCAGCCACGTGATCAGTGCGTGATGAGCCACGTGATCAGTGCAGGATCAATTACGTGATCAGTGCAGGATCAGTCACGTGACCAGTACATTATAGCTACGTGATCATTGCATGATCAGCTACGTGATCAGTGCATGATAGCCACGTGATCAGTGCATGATCAGTCACGTGACCAGTGTATGATCAGCCACGTGATCAGTGCATGATCAGCCACATGATCAGTGCATGATCAATTACGTGATCAGTGCATGATCAGTTACGTGACCAGTACATGTTAGCTAAGTGATCATTGCATGATCAGCCACGTGAGCCAAGCATGATAGCCACGAGACCAGTGCATGAACAGTCACGGGATCAGTGCATGTCAGTCACGTGAACAGTGCATGATAAGTCACCTGATCAGTGCATGATCAATTACGTGATCAGTGCATGATCAGTCACGTGACCAGTACATGGTAGCTATGTGATCATTGCATGAACAGCCACGTGATCAGTGCATGATAGCCAGTTGATCAGTGCATGATAGTCACGTGATCAGTGCATGATCAGTCACGTGATACGTGTGTGATCAGCCACGTGATCAGTGCATGATATCAGTGCATGATAGCCACGTGATCAGTGCATGATAGCCACGTGATGTGTGCATGATCAGTTACGTGAGCAGAGTATGATCAGCCACGTGATCACTTCATGATTAGTCAAATGATCTGTACACGATCAGTCACGTGATACGTTGTGATCAGCCACGTGATCAGTGCATGATAGCCACGTGATCAGTGCATGATCAGTCACGAGATACGTGTGTGATCAGCCACGTGATCAGTGCATGATATCCACGTGATCAGTGCAGGATAGCCACATGATCACTTCATGATTAGTCAAATGATCTGTACATGATCAGTCACGTGATACGTGTGTGATTGGCCACGTGATCAGTGCGTGATGAGCCACGTGATCAGTGCATTATCAACCACGTGATCAGTGCATGATATCCACGTGATCAGTGTATGATCAGCCACGTGATCAGTGCATGATAGCCACGTGATCACTTCATGATTAGTCAAATGATCTGTACATGATCAGTCACGTGATACGTGTGTGATTGGCCACGTGATCAGTGCGTGATGAGCCACTTGATCAGTGCATGATAGCCTCGTGATCACTGCATGACCAGGCACGTGATCAGTGTATGATCAGCCACGTGATCAGTGCATGATAGCCACGTGATCAGTGCATGATCAGTCACGAGATACGTGTGTGATCAGCCACGTGATCAGTGCATGATATCCACGTTATCAGTGCAGGATAGCCACGTGTTCACTTCATGATTAGTCAAATGAACTGTACATGATCAGTCACGTGATACGTGTGTGATCGGCCACGTGATCAGTGCGTGATGAGCCACGTGATCAGTGCATGACCAGGCACGTGATCAGTGCATGAAATCGAAGTGATCAGTGCAGGATAGTCACGTGATAAGTGCATGACAGTCACGTGATGAGTGCATGATCAGTTTCGGGAGCAGAGTATGATCAGCCACTTGATCAGTGCATGATAGCCACGTGATCACTGCATGATCTGTCACATGATCAGTGTATGATCATCCACGTGATCAGTACATGGGCAGTCATGTGATCAGTGCATGATATACGTGATCAGTGCATGATCATTCTCGTGATCAGTGCATGATAGCCACGTGATCAGTGCATGATCAGTCACCTGATTGGTGTATGATCAGTTATGTTACCGGTACATGGTAGCTACATGATCATTGCATGATAAGCCACGTGAGTAGTGCATGATAGCCAAGTGATCAGTGCATGATCAGTCACGTGATCAGTGCATGTTCAGTCATGTGACCAGTACTTGGTAGCTGCCTGATCATTGCATGATCAGCCACGTGAGCAGTGCATGATAGCCACGTGATCAGTGCATGATCAGCAACGTGATCGGTGCATGATCTGTCATGAGATCAGTGCATGATCAGTCACGTGATCAGTGCATGACCAGCACGTGTATAGTAGTAATGACCAGCAAGTGCCCGTTGATGATAGTCACGTGACTAAGTGCATGACAGTCAGGTGATGAGTGCATGAATATCACGTTGATAGTGATGATAAGCCAGGTGATCAGTGCATGATCATTACATACGTGACAGTCCGTGATAGACATGATACGTATCATTGCAGATCACCAGGGACCGTGCATGAAGCCCGAATCATGCAGGATCATCACGTTATCAAATGGCATGATAAGTCAAGTGATCATTGCATGATATCACCTGAGCAGTGCATGCATTATACAGTGACATGAATGCAGTGCAGATGTCCGTATCATGATCATAAGTCACGTGAGCAAGTGCATGATAGTCACCACTTGCATGCATGATCAGTTACGTGATCAGTGTGAGAATATCACGGTTCAGTACTGGGCAGAGTGATCATCATGATCGCACGTGAGTCAGTCATGATAGCCACGTGATCAGTGCATGATCAGTT
>NW_020868097.1:0-30801 GCF_003369695.1 Bos indicus x Bos taurus
GCTGATCATTCAGTGATCACGTGTCTGATCATGCACTGATTACGTGACTGATCATGCACTGATCACGTTTGCGTATCATGCACTGATCACATGACGGCGCATGACTGATCACGTGGGTATTATACACCTGATCAAGTGACAGATCATGCACTATCACGTGACTGATCATGCACTGATCACATGGTTGATCATGCACTGATCACGTGTCTTATCATGCACTGATCACACGCTGTGATCATGCACTGATCACGAGGCTGATCATGCACTGATCACGTGGCTGATCATGCACTGATCACCTGGCTGATCATGCATTGATCACGTGACGGATTATGCACTGATTGGGTAGTTTGTCATGCACTGATCACATGACTGCACATCCATGATCACATGACTGATCATGCACTGATCACGTTGCGTATCATGCACTGATCACATGACGGCGCATGAACTGATCACGTGGATATTATACACTGATCAAGTGAGATCATGCACTAATCACGTGACTGATCATGCACTGATCCCGTGGCTATCATGCACTGATCGCATGGGTGATCATGCACTGATCTCGAGACTGATCATGCACTGGTCACGTGGCTATCATGCACTGATCACTTGGCTGATCATATACTGATCACGTGACTGATCATGCACTGATCACGAAGCTGATCATACACTGATCACGTGACTGTGCATGCACTGATCACATGGCTGATCATGCACTGATCACGTGGCTGATAATGCGCTGATCACGTGGCTATCATGCACTAATCACGTGCTTACCATGCACTGATTAGGTGGCTATCATGCACTAATCACGTGGCTGATCATACACTGATCACGTGACTGCGCATGCACTGATCACCTGACAGATCATGCACTGATCACATGGCTATCATGCACTGTTCACGTGTCTATCATGCACTGATCAAGTGACTGATTATGCGCTGATTGCGTAGCTGTCATGCACTGATTACATGACTTCGCATGCCATGATCACGTGACTGATCATGCACTGATCACATGGCTGATCATGCACTGACCACGTGGCTGATTATGCATTGATCACGTGACTGATTATGCACTGATTGGGTAGCTGTCATGCACTCATCACATGACTGCACATGCCATGATCACGTGACTGATCATGCACTGATCACTTTGCGTATCATGCACTGATCACATGACGGCGCATGAACTGATCACGTGGATATTATACACTGATCAAGTGACAGATCATGCACTAATCTCGTGACTGATCATGCACTGATCCCATGGCTATCATGCACTGATCGCATGGGTGATCATGCACTGATCTCGAGACTGGTCATGCACTGGTCACGTGGCTATCATGCACTGATCACCTGGCTGATCGTACACTGATCACGTGACTAATCATGCACTGATCACGAAGCTGATCATACACTGATCACGTGACTGATCATGCACTGATCACCTGGCTGATCATACACTGATCACATGGCTGATCATACACTGATCACGTGGCTGATAATGCGCTTATCACGTGGCTAATCATGCACTAATCACATTGCTTACCATGCACTGATCAGGTGGCTATCATGCACTGAACACGTGGCTGATCATACACTGATCACGTGACTGCACATGCACTGATCACCTGACAGATCACGCACTGATCACGTGGCTATCATGCACTGATCACGTGGCTAATCATACATTGATCACGTAACTAATCATGCTCTGATCACGAAGTTGATCATACACTGATCACGTGATGGTGCATGCACGGATCACGTGGCTGATCATGCACTGATCATGTGGCAGATCATGCACTGATTGCGTGGCTGATCATACACTGATGACGTCCCTGATCATGCACTGATCACGTGGCTGATCATACACTAATCACGTGGCTGATCATACACTAACCACGTGGCTGATCCTGCACTTATCACGTTGCCGATCATGCACTGATTACGTGGCCGATCATACACTGATGACGTCGCTGATCATGCCCTGATCACGTGGCTGATCATACACTAATCACGTGGCTGATAATACACTAATCACGTTGCTTATCATGCACTGATCACGTGGCTATCATGCACTGATCACGTTTCTATCATGCACTGAACACGTGGCTGATCATACACTGATCACGTGGCTGCCTATGCACTAATCACGTGACTGCACATTCACTCATCACGTAATTGAAGGCAATAATAATGTGGCTATCATGCACTGAACACATGGCTGATCATACACTGATCACGTGACTGCACATGCTGATCACGTGGCTGATCATACACGGATCACGTGGCTGATTATGCACTGATTACGTGGCTGATCATGCACTGGTCACGTGGCTATCATGCACTGATCACCTGGCTGTTCATACACTGATCACGTGACTGATCATGCACTGATCACGTGCCTGATCATGCACTGATGTCGTGACTGATCATGCACTGATCACGTGGCTGATCATGCACTGATCACGAAGCTGATTATACACTGATCACGTGACCTGTAGCATGCACTGATCACATGGCTGATCATGCTCTGATCACGTGGCTGATCATGCACTGATCACGTTGTTATCATGCACTGATCACATGGCTATCATGCACTGAACACCAGGCTGATCATTCAGTGATCACGTGTCTGATCATGCACTGATTACGTGACTGATCATGCACTGATCACGTTGCGTATCATGCACTGATCACATGACGGCGCATGAACTGATCACGTGGGTATTATACACTGATCAAGTGACAGATCATGCACTAATCACGTGACTGATCATGCACTGATCACATGGTTGATCATGCACTGATCACGTGTCTTATCATGCACTGATCACACGGCTGATCATGCACTGATCACGAGGCTGATCATGCACTGATCACGTGGCTGATCATGCACTGATCACCTGGCTGATCATGCATTGATCACGTGACTGATTATGCACTGATTGGGTAGTTGTCATGCACTGATCACATGACTGCATTCCATGATCACATGACTGATCATGCACTGATCACGTTGCGTATCATGCACTGATCACATGACGGCGCATGAACTGATCACGTGGATATTATACACTGATCAAGTGACAGATCATGCACTAATCACGTGACTGATCATGCACTGATCCCGTGGCTATCATGCACTGATCGCATGGGTGATCATGCACTGATCTCGAGACTGATCATGCACTGGTCACGTGGCTATCATGCACTGATCACTTGGCTGATCATATACTGATCACGTGACTGATCATGCACTGATCACGAAGCTGATCATACACTGATCACGTGACTGTGCATGCACTGATCACATGGCTGATCATGCACTGATCACGTGGCTGATAATGCGCTGATCACGTGGCTAATCATGCACTAATCACGTGCTTACCATGCACTGATTAGGTGGCTATCATGCACTAATCACGTGGCTGATCATACACTGATCACGTGACTGCGCATGCACTGATCACCTGACAGATCATGCACTGATCACATGGCTATCATGCACTGTTCACGTGTCTATCATGCACTGATCAAGTGACTGATTATGCGCTGATTGCGTAGCTCTCATGCACTGATTACATGACTTCGCATGCCATGATCACGTGACTGATCATGCACTGATCACATGGCTGATCATGCACTGACCACGTGGCTGATTATGCATTGATCACGTGACTGATTATGCACTGATTGGGTAGCTGTCATGCACTCATCACATGACTGCACATGCCATGATCACGTGACTGATCATGCACTGATCACTTTGCGTATCATGCACTGATCACATGACGGCGCATGAACTGATCACGTGGATATTATACACTGATCAAGTGACAGATCATGCACTAATCTCGTGACTGATCATGCACTGATCCCATGGCTATCATGCACTGATCGCATGGGTGATCATGCACTGATCTCGAGACTGGTCATGCACTGGTCACGTGGCTATCATGCACTGATCACCTGGCTGATCGTACACTGATCACGTGACTAATCATGCACTGATCACGAAGCTGATCATACACTGATCACGTGACTGATCATGCACTGATCACCTGGCTGATCATACACTGATCACATGGCTGATCATACACTGATCACGTGGCTGATAATGCGCTTATCACGTGGCTAATCATGCACTAATCACATTGCTTACCATGCACTGATCAGGTGGCTATCATGCACTGAACACGTGGCTGATCATACACTGATCACGTGACTGCACATGCACTGATCACCTGACAGATCACGCACTGATCACGTGGCTATCATGCACTGATCACGTGGCTAATCATACATTGATCACGTAACTAATCATGCTCTGATCACGAAGTTGATCATACACTGATCACGTGATGGTGCATGCACGGATCACGTGGCTGATCATGCACTGATCATGTGGCAGATCATGCACTGATTGCGTGGCTGATCATACACTGATGACGTCCCTGATCATGCACTGATCACGTGGCTGATCATACACTAATCACGTGGCTGATCATACACTAACCACGTGGCTGATCCTGCACTTATCACGTTGCCGATCATGCACTGATTACGTGGCTGATCATACACTGATGACGTCGCTGATCATGCCCTGATCACGTGGCTGATCATACACTAATCACGTGGCTGATAATACACTAATCACGTTGCTTATCATGCACTGATCACGTGGCTATCATGCACTGATCACGTTTCTATCATGCACTGAACACGTGGCTGATCATACACTGATCACGTGGCTGCCTATGCACTAATCACGTGACTGCACATTCACTCATCACGTAATTGAAGGCAATAATAATGTGGCTATCATGCACTGAACACATGGCTGATCATACACTGATCACGTGACTGCACATGCACTGATCACGTGGCTGATCATACACGGATCACGTGGCTGATTATGCACTGATTACGTGGCTGATCATGCACTGGTCACGTGGCTATCATGCACTGATCACCTGGCTGTTCATACACTGATCACGTTGACATGATCATGCAACTGATTACGTGCTGATCATGCACTGATGTCGTGACTGATCATGCAACTGATCAACGTGCGCTGATCATGCTACTGATCACGAAGCTGATTATAACACTGATCACGTGACTGCATGCACTGATCACATTGGCTGATCATGCTCTGATCACGTGGCTGATCATGCACTGATCACGTGGTTATCATGCACTGATCACATGGCTATCATGCACTGAACACCAGCTGATTATTTCAGTGATCACGTGTCTGATCATGCCACTGATTACGTGACTGATCATGCACTGATCACGTTGCGTATCATGCACTGATCACATGACGGCGCATGAACTGATCACGTGGGTATTATACACTGATCAAGTGACAGATCATGCACTAATCACGTGACTGATCATGCACTGATCACATGGTTGATCATGCACTGTCACGTGTCCTTATCATGCACTGATCACACGGCTGATCATGCACTGATCACGAGGCTGATCATGCACATGATCACGTGGCTGATCATGCACTGATCACCCTGGCTGATCATGCATTGATCACGTGACTGATTTATGCACTGATTGGTAGTTGTCATGCACTGATCACATGACGTGCACATTCCATGATCACATGACTGTCATGCACTGATCCGTTGCGTATCATGCACTGATCACATGACGGCGCATGAACTGATCACGTGGATATTATACACTGATCAAGTGGACGATCATGCACTAATCACGTGACTGATCATGCACTGATCCCTGTGCTATCATGCACTGATCGCATGGGTGATCATGCACTGATCTCGGACTGATCATGCACTGGTCACGTGGCTATCATGCACTGATCACTTGGCTGATCATATACTGATCACGTGACTGATCATGCAACTGATCACGAAGCTGATCATACACTGATCACGTGACTGTAGCATGCACTGATCACATGGCTGATCATGCACTGATCACGTGGCTGATAATGCGCTGATCACGTGGCTAATCATGCACTAATCACGTGCTTACCATGCACTGATTAGGTGGCTATCATGCACTAATCACGTGGCTGATCATACACTGATCACGTGACTGCGCATGCACTGATCACCTGACAGATCATGCACTGATCACATGGCTATCATGCACTGTTCACGTGTCTATCATGCACTGATCAAGTGAACTGATTATGCGCTGATTGCGTAGCTCTCATGCACTGATTACATGACTTCGCATGCCATGATCACGTGACTGATCATGCACTGATCACATGGCTGATCATGCACTGACCACGTGGCTGATTATGCATTGATCACGTGACTGATTATGCACTGATTGGGTAGCTGTCATGCACTCATCACATGACTGCACATGCCATGATCACGTGACTGATCATGCACTGATCACTTTGCGTATCATGCACTGATCACATGACGGCGCATGAACTGATCACGTGGATATTATACACTGATCAAGTGACAGATCATGCACTAATCTCGTGACTGATCATGCACTGATCCCATGGCTATCATGCACTGATCGCATGGGTGATCATGCACTGATCTCGAGACTGGTCATGCACTGGTCACGTGGCTATCATGCACTGATCACCTGGCTGATCGTACACTGATCACGTGACTAATCATGCACTGATCACCTGGCTGATCATACACTGATCACATGGCTGATCATACACTGATCACGTGGCTGATAATGCGCTTATCACGTGGCTAATCATGCACTAATCACATTGCTTACCATGCACTGATCAGGTGGCTATCATGCACTGAACACGTGGCTGATCATACACTGATCACGTGACTGCACATGCACTGATCACCTGACAGATCACGCACTGATCACGTGGCTATCATGCACTGATCACGTGGCTAATCATACATTGATCACGTAACTAATCATGCTCTGATCACGAAGTTGATCATACACTGATCACGTGATGGTGCATGCACGGATCACGTGGCTGATCATGCACTGATCATGTGGCAGATCATGCACTGATTGCGTGGCTGATCATACACTGATGACGTCCCTGATCATGCACTGATCACGTGGCTGATCATACACTAATCACGTGGCTGATCATACACTAACCACGTGGCTGATCCTGCACTTATCACGTTGCCGATCATGCACTGATTACGTGGCTGATCATACACTGATGACGTCGCTGATCATGCCCTGATCACGTGGCTGATCATACACTAATCACGTGGCTGATAATACACTAATCACGTTGCTTATCATGCACTGATCACGTGGCTATCATGCACTGATCACGTTTCTATCATGCACTGAACACGTGGCTGATCATACACTGATCACGTGGCTGCCTATGCACTAATCACGTGACTGCACATTCACTCATCACGTAATTGAAGGCAATAATAATGTGGCTATCATGCACTGAACACATGGCTGATCATACACTGATCACGTGACTGCACATGCACTGATCACGTGGCTGATCATACACGGATCACGTGGCTGATTATGCACTGATTACGTGGCTGATCATGCACTGGTCACGTGGCTATCATGCACTGATCACCTGGCTGTTCATACACTGATCACGTGACTGATCATGCACTGATCACGTGCCTGATCATGCACTGATGTCGTGACTGATCATGCACTGATCACGTGGCTGATCATGCACTGATCACGAAGCTGATTATACACTGATCACGTGACTGCATGCACTGATCACATGGCTGATCATGCTCTGATCACGTGGCTGATCATGCACTGATCACGTTGTTATCATGCACTGATCACATGGCTATCATGCACTGAACACCAGGCTGATCATTCAGTGATCACGTGTCTGATCATGCACTGATTACGTGACTGATCATGCACTGATCACGTTGCGTATCATGCACTGATCACATGACGGCGCATGAACTGATCACGTGGGTATTATACACTGATCAAGTGACAGATCATGCACTAATCACGTGACTGATCATGCACTGATCACATGGTTGATCATGCACTGATCACGTGTCTTATCATGCACTGATCACACGGCTGATCATGCACTGATCACGAGGCTGATCATGCACTGATCACGTGGCTGATCATGCACTGATCACCTGGCTGATCATGCATTGATCACGTGACTGATTATGCACTGATTGGGTAGTTGTCATGCACTGATCACATGACTGCACATTCCATGATCACATGACTGATCATGCACTGATCACGTTGCGTATCATGCACTGATCACATGACGGCGCATGAACTGATCACGTGGATATTATACACTGATCAAGTGACAGATCATGCACTAATCACGTGACTGATCATGCACTGATCCCGTGGCTATCATGCACTGATCGCATGGGTGATCATGCACTGATCTCGAGACTGATCATGCACTGGTCACGTGGCTATCATGCACTGATCACTTGGCTGATCATATACTGATCACGTGACTGATCATGCACTGATCACGAAGCTGATCATACACTGATCACGTGACTGTGCATGCACTGATCACATGGCTGATCATGCACTGATCACGTGGCTGATAATGCGCTGATCACGTGGCTAATCATGCACTAATCACGTGCTTACCATGCACTGATTAGGTGGCTATCATGCACTAATCACGTGGCTGATCATACACTGATCACGTGACTGCGCATGCACTGATCACCTGACAGATCATGCACTGATCACATGGCTATCATGCACTGTTCACGTGTCTATCATGCACTGATCAAGTGACTGATTATGCGCTGATTGCGTAGCTGTCATGCACTGATTACATGACTTCGCATGCCATGATCACGTGACTGATCATGCACTGATCACATGGCTGATCATGCACTGACCACGTGGCTGATTATGCATTGATCACGTGACTGATTATGCACTGATTGGGTAGCTGTCATGCACTCATCACATGACTGCACATGCCATGATCACGTGACTGATCATGCACTGATCACTTTGCGTATCATGCACTGATCACATGACGGCGCATGAACTGATCACGTGGATATTATACACTGATCAAGTGACAGATCATGCACTAATCTCGTGACTGATCATGCACTGATCCCATGGCTATCATGCACTGATCGCATGGGTGATCATGCACTGATCTCGAGACTGGTCATGCACTGGTCACGTGGCTATCATGCACTGATCACCTGGCTGATCGTACACTGATCACGTGACTAATCATGCACTGATCACCTGGCTGATCATACACTGATCACATGGCTGATCATACACTGATCACGTGGCTGATAATGCGCTTATCACGTGGCTAATCATGCACTAATCACATTGCTTACCATGCACTGAGTCAGGTGCATCATGCACTGAACACGTGGCTGATCATACCGGATCACGTGACTGCACATGCACTGATCACCTGACAGATCACGCACTGATCACGTGGCTATCATGCACTGATCACGTGGCTAATCATACATTGATCACGTAACTAATCATGCTCTGATCACGAAGTTGATCATACACTGATCACGTGATGGTGCATGCACGGATCACTTGGCTGATCATGCACTGATCATGTGGCAGATCATGCACTGATTGCGTGGCTGATCATACACTGATGACGTCCCTGATCATGCACTGATCACGTGGCTGATCATACACTAATCACGTGGCTGATCATACACTAACCACGTGGCTGATCCTGCACTTATCACGTTGCCGATCATGCACTGATTACGTGGCTGATCATACACTGATGACGTCGCTGATCATGCCCTGATCACGTGGCCTGATCATACACTAATCACGTGGCTGATAATACACTAATCACGTTGCTTATCATGCACTGATCACGTGGCTATCATGCACTGATCACGTTTCATCATGCACTGAACACGTGGCTGATCATACACTGATCACGTGGCTGCCTATGCACTAATCACGTGACTGCACATTCACTCATCACGTAATTGAAGGCAATAATAATGTGGCTATCATGCCACTGAACACATGGCTGATCATACACTGATCACGTGACTGCACATGCACTGATCACGTGGCTGATCATACACGGATCACGTGGCTGATTATCACTGATTACGTGGCTGATCATGCACTGGTCACGTGCTATCATGCACTGATCACCTGGCTGTCATACACTGATCACGTGATGAATCATGCACTGATCACGTGCGCCTAAGATCATGGCCATGATGTCGTGACTGATCATGCACTGATCACGTGGCTGATCATGCACTGATCACGAAGCTGATTATACACTGATCACGTGACTGCAATGCACTGATCACATGGCTGATCATGCTCTGATCACGTGGCTGATCATGCACTGATCACGTTGTTATCATGCCTGATCACATGGCTATCATGCACTGAACACCAGGCTGATCATTCAGTGATCACGTGTCTGATCATGCACTGATTACGTGACTGATCATGCACTGATCACTTGCGTATCATGCACTGATCACATGACGGCGCATGAAACTGATCACGTGGGTATTATACACTGATCAAGTGACAGATCATGCACTAATCACGTGACTGATCATGAACTGATCACATGGTTGATCATGCACTGATCACCGTGCTTATCATGCACTGTCACAGGCTGATCATGCACTGAATCACGAGGCTGATCATGCACTGTCACGTGGCTGATCATGCACTGATCACCTGGCTGATCATGCATTGATCACGTGACTGATTATGCACTGATTGGGTAGTTGTCATGCCACTGATCACATGACTGCACAGTCCATGATCACATGACTGATCATGCACTGATCACGTTGCGTATCATGCACTGATCACATGACGGCGCATGAACTGATCACGTGGATATTATACACTGATCAAGTGACAGATCATGCACTAATCACGTGACTGATCATGCACTGATCCCGTGGCCTATCATGCACTGATCGCATGGGTGATCATGCACTTGATCTCGAGACTGATCATGCACTGGTCACGTGGCTATCATGCACTGATCACTTGGCTGATCATATACTGATCACGTGACTGATCATGCACTGATCACGAAGCTGATCATACACTGATCACGTGACTGTGCATGCACTGATCACATGGCTGATCATGCACTGATCACGTGGCTGATAATGCGCTGATCACGTGGCTAATCATGCACTAATCACGTGCTTACCATGCACTGATTAGGTGGCTATCATGCACTAATCACGTGGCTGATCATACACTTGATCACGTGACTGCGCCTGCACTGATCACCTGACAGATCATGCACTGATCACATGGCTATCATGCACTGTTCACGTGTCTATCATGCACTGATCAAGTGACTGATTATGCGCTGATTGCGTAGCTCTCATGCACTGATTACATGACTTCGCATGCCATGATCACGTGACTGATCATGCAACTGATCACATGGCTGATCATGCACTGACCACGTGGCTGATTATGCATTGATCACGTGACTGATTATGCACTGATTGGGTAGCTGTCATGCACTCATCACATGACTGCACATGCCATGATCACGTGACTGATCATGCACTGATCACTTTGCGTTATCATGCACTGATCACATGACGGCGCATGAACTGATCACGTGGATATTATACACTGATCAAGTGACCAGATCATGCACTAATCTCGTGACTGATCATGCACTGATCCCATGGCTATCATTGCACTGATCGCATGGGTGATCATGCACTGATCTCGAGACTGGTCATGCACTGGTCACGTGGCTATCATGCATGATCACCTGGCTGATCGTACACTGATCACGTGACTAATCATGCACTGAGCACCTGGCTGATCATACACTGATCACATGGCTGATCATACACTGATCACGTGGCTGATTAATGCGCTTATCACGGGCTAATCATGCACTAAATCACATTGCTTACCATTGCACTGATCAGGTGGCTATCATGCACTGAACACGTGGCTGATTCATACACTGATCACGTGACTGCACATGCACTGATCACCCTGACAGATACCGCACTGATCACGTGGCTATCATGCACTGATCACGTGGCTAATCATACATTGATCACGTAACTAATCATGCTCTGATCACGAAGTTGATCAGACACTGATCACGTGATGGTGCATGCACGGATCACGTGGCTGATCATGCACTGATCATGTGGCAGATCATGCACTGATTTGCGTGGCTGATCATACACTGATGAAGGTCCCTGATCATGCACTGATCACGTGGCTGATCAGACACTAATCACCTGGCTGATCATACACTACCACGTGGCTGATCCTGCCACTTATCACGTTGCCGATCATGCACTGATTACGTGGCTGATTCATACACTGATGACGTCGCTGATCATGCCCTGATCACGTGGCTGATCATACACTAAATCACGTGGCTGATAATACACTAATCACGTTGCTTATCATGCACGGCTCACGTGGCTATCATGCACTGATCACGTTTCTATCATGCACTGAACACGTGGCTGATCATACACTGATCACGTGGCTGCCTATGCACTAATCACGTGACTGCACATTCACTTCATCACGTAATTGAAGGCAATAATAATGTGGCTATCATGCACTGAACACATGGCTGATCATACACTGATCACGTGACTGCACATGCACTGATCACGTGGCTGATCATACACGGATCACGTGGCTGATTATGCACTGATTTACGTGGCTGATCATGCACTGGTCACGTGGCTATCATGCACTGATCACCTGGCTGTTCATACACTGATCACGTGACTGATCATGCACTGATCATGTGCCTGATCATGCACTGATGTCGTGACTGATCATGCACTGATCACGTGGCTGATCATGCACTGATCACGAAGCTGATTATACACTGATCACGTGACTGCATGCACTGATCACATGGCTGATCATGCTCTGATCACTGGCTTGATCATGCACTGATCACGAAGCTGATTATCACTGATCACGTGACTGCATGCACTGATCACATGGCTGATCATGCTCTGAACACATGCTGATCATACACTGATCACGGGACTGCACATCACTGAGCACGTGGCTGGATCATACACGGATCACGTGCTGATTATGCACTGATTACGTGGCTGATCATGCACTGGTCACGTGGCTATCATGCACTGATCACCTGGCTGTTCATACACTGATCACGTGACTGATCATGCACTGATCACGTGCCTGATCATGCACTGATGTCGTGGACTGATCATGCACTGATCACGTGGCTGATCATGCACTGATCACGAAGCTGATTATACACTGATCACGTGACTGCATGCACTGATCACATGGCTGATCATTGCTCTGATCACGTGGCTGATCATGCACTGATCACGTTGTTATCATGCACTGATCACTGGCTTATCATGCACTGAACACCAGGCTGATCATTCAGTGATCAGTGTCTGATCATGCACTGATTACGTGACTGATCATGCACTGATCACGTTGCGTATCATGCACTGATCACATGACGCGCATGACTGATCACGTGGGTATTATACACTGATCAAGTGACAGATCATGCACTAATCACGTGACGATCATGCACTGATCACATGTTGATCATGCACTGATCACGTGTCTAATCATGCACTGATCACACGGCTGATCATGCACTGATCACGAGGCTGATCATGCACTGATCACCTGGCTGATCATGCATTGATCACGTGACTGATTATGCACTGATTGGGTAGTTGTCATGCACTGATCACATGACTGCACATTCCATGATCACATGACTGATCATGCACTGATCACGTTGCGTATCATGCACTGATCACATGACGGCGCATGAACTGATCACGTGGATATTATACACTGATCAAGTGACAGATCATGCACTAATCACGTGACTGATCATGCACTGATCCGTGCTATCATGCACTGATCGCATGGGTGATCATGCACTGATCTCGAGACTGATCATGCACTGGGTCACGTGGGCTATCATGCACTGATCACTTGGCTGATCATATACTGATCACGTGACTGATCATGCACTGATCACGAAGCTGATCATACACTGATCACGTGACTGTGCATGCACTGATCACATGGCTGATCATGCACTGATCACGTGGCTGATAATGCGCTGATCACGTGGCTAATCATGCACTAATCACGTGCTTACCATGCACTGATTAGGTGGCTATCATGCACTAATCACGTGGCTGATCATACACTGATCACGTGACTGCGCATGCACTGATCACCTGACAGATCATGCACTGATCACATGGCTATCATGCACTGTTCACGTGTCTATCATGCACTGATCAAGTGACTGATTATGCGCTGATTGCGTAGCTCTCATGCACTGATTACATGACTTCGCATGCCTGATCACGTGACTGATCATGCACTGATCACATGGCTGATCATGCACTGACCACGGGGCTGATTATGCATTGATCACGTGACTGATTATGCACTGATTGGTAGCTGTCATGCACTCATCACTGACTGGCACATGCCATGATCACGTGACTGATCATGCACTGATCACTTGCGTATCATGCACTGATCACATGACGGCGCATGAACTGATCCAGTGGATATTATACACTGATCAGTGACAGATCATGCACTAATCTCGTGACTGATCATGCACTGATTCCCATGGCTATCATGCACTGATCGCATGGGTGATCATGCACTGATCTCGAGACTGGTCATGCACTGGTCACGTGGCTATCATGCACTGATCACCTGGCTGATCGTACACTGATCACGTGACTAATCATGCACTGATCACGAAGCTGATCATACACTGATCACGTGACTGATCATGCACTGATCACCTGGCTGATCATACACTGATCACATGGCTGATCATACACTGATCACGTGGCTGATAATGCGCTTATCACGTGGCTAATCATGCACTAATCACATTGCTTACCATGCACTGATCAGGTGGCTATCATGCACTGAACACGTGGCTGATCATACACTGATCACGTGACTGCACATGCACTGATCACCTGACAGATCACGCATGATCACGTGGCTATCATGCACTGATCACGTGGCTAATCATACATTGATCACGTAACTAATCATGCTCTGATCACGAAGTTGATCATACACTGATCACGTTGATGGTGCATGCACGGATCACGTGGCTGATCATGCACTGATCATGTGGCAGATCATGCACTGATTGCGTGGCTGATCATACACTGATGACGTCCCTGATCATGCACTGATCACGTGGCTGATCATACACTAATCACGTGGCTGATCATACACTAACCACGTGGCTGATCCTGCACTTATCACGTTGCCGATCATGCCACTGATTACGTGGCTGATCATACACTGATGACGTCGCTGATCATGCCCTGATCACGTGGCTGATCATTACCACTAATCACGTGGCTGATAATACACTAATCACGTTGCTTATCATGCACTGATCACGTGGCTATCATGCACTGATCACGTTTCTATCATGCACTGAACACGTGGCTGATCATACACTGATCACGTGGCTGCCTATGCACTAATCACGTGACTGCACATTCACTCATCACGTAATTGAAGGCAATAATAATGTGGCTATCATGCACTGAACACATGGCTGATCATGACACTGATCACGTGACTGCACATGCACTGATCACGTGGCTGATCATACACGGATCACGTGGCTGATTATGCACTGATTACGTGGCTGATCATGCACTGGTCACGTGGCTATCATGCACTGATCACCTGGCTGTTCATACACTGATCACGTGACTGATCATGCACTGATCACGTGCTGATCATGCACTGATGTCGTGACTGATCATGCACTGATCACGTGGCTGATCATGCACTGATCACGAAGCTGATTATACACTGATCACGTGACTGCATGCACTGATCACATGGCTGATCATGCTCTGATCACGTGGCTGATCATGCACTGATCACGTTGTTATCATGCACTGATCACATGGCTATCATGCACTGAACACCAGGCTGATCATTCAGTGATCACGTGTCTGATCATGCACTGATCGTGACTGATCATGCATGATCACGTTGCGTATCATGCACTGATCACATGACGGCGCATGAACTGATCACGTGGGTATTATACACTGATCAAGTGGACAGATCATGCACTAAGCACGTGACTGATCATTGCACTGATCACATGGTTGATCATGCACTGATCACGTGTCTTATCATGCACTGATCACACGGCTGATCATGCACTGATCACGAGGCTGATCATGCACTGATCACGTGGCTGATCATGCACTGATCACCTGGCTGATCATGCATTGATCACGTGACTGATTATGCACTGATTGGGTAGTTGTCATGCACTGATCACATGACTGCACATTCCATGATCACATGACTGATCATGCACTGATCACGTGCGTATCATGCACTGATCACATTGACGGCGCATGAACTGATCACGTGGATATTATACACTGATCAAGTGGACAGATCATGCACTAATCACGTGACTGATCATGCACTTGATCCCGTGGCTATCATGCACTGATCGCATGGGTGATCATGCACTGATCTCGAGATCTGATCATGCACTGGTCACGTGGCTATCATGCACTGATCACTTGGCTGATCATATACTGATCACGTGACTGATTCATGCACTGATCACGAAGGCTGATCATACACTGATCACGTGCTGTGCATGCACTGATCACCATGGCTGATCATGCACTGATCACGTGGCTGATAATGCGCTGATCACGTGGCTAATCATGCACTAATCACGTGCTTACCATGCACTGATTAGGTGGCTATCATGCACTAATCACGTGGCTGATCATACACTGATCACGTGACTGCGCATGCACTGATCACCTGACAGATCATGCACTGATTCACATGGCTATCATGCACTGTTCACGTGTCTATCATGCACTGATCAAGTGACTGATTATGCGCTGATTGCGTAGCTGTCATGCACTGATTACATGGACTTCGCATGCCATGATCACGTGACTGATCATGCACTGATCACATGGCTGATCATGCCACTGACCACGTGGCTGATTATGATTGATCACGTGACTGATTATGCACTGATTGGGTAGCTGTCATGCACTCATACATGACTGCACATGCCATGATCACGTGACTGATCATGCACTGATCACTTTGCGTATCATGCACTGATCACATGACGGCGCATGAACTGATCACGTGGATATTATACACTGATCAAGTGACAGATCATGCACTAATCTCGTGACTGATCATGCACTGATCCCTGGCTATCATGCACTGATCGCATGGGTGATCATGCACTGATCTCGAGACTGGTCATGCACTGGTCACGGGGCTATCATGCACTGATCACCTGGCTGATCGTACACTGATCACGTGACTAATCATGCACTGATCACCTGGCTGATCATACACTGATCACATGGCTGATCATACACTGATCACGTGGCTGATAATGCGCTTATCACGTGGCTAATCATGCACTAATCACATTGCTTACCATGCACTGATCAGGTGGCTATCATGCACTGAACACGTGGCTGATCATACACTGATCACGTGACTGCACATGCACTGATCACCTGACAGATCACGCACTGATCACGTGGCTATCATGCACTGATCACGTGGCTAATCATACATTGATCACGTAACTAATCATGCTCTGATCACGAAGTTGATCATACACTGATCACGTGATGGTGCATGCACGGATCACGTGGCTGATCATGCACTGATCATGTGGCAGATCATGCACTGATTGCGTGGCTGATCATACACTGATGACGTCCCTGATCATGCACTGATCACGTGGCTGATCATACACTAATCACGCTGGCTGATCATACACTAACCACGTGGCTGATCCTGCACTTATCACGTTGCCGATCATGCACTGATTACGTGGCTGATCATACACTGATGACGTCGCTGATCATGCCCTGATCACGTGGCTGATCATACACTAATCACGTGGCTGATAATACACTAATCACGTTGCTTATCATGCACTGATCACGTGGCTATCATGCACTGATCACGTTTCTATCATGCACTGAACACGTGGCTGATCATACACTGATCACGTGGCTGCCTATGCACTAATCACGTGACTGCACATTCACTCATCACGTAATTGAAGGCAATAATAATGTGGCTATCATGCACTGAACACATGGCTGATCATACACTGATCACGTGACTGCACATGCACTGATCACGTGGCTGATCATACACGGATCACGTGGCTGATTATGCACTGATTACGTGGCTGATCATGCACTGGTCACGTGGCTATCATGCACTGACACCTGGCTGTTCATACACTGATCACGTGACTGATCATGCACTGATCACGTGCCTGATTCATGCACTGATGTCGTGACTGATCATGCACTGATCACGTGGCTGATCATGCACTGATCACGAAGCTGATTATACACTGATCACGTGACTGCATGCCACTGATCACATGGCTGATCATGCTCTGATCACGTGGCTTGATCATGCACTGATCACGTTGTTATCATTGCACTGATCACATGGCTATCATGCACTGAACAACCAGGCTGATCATTCAGTGATCACGTGTCTGATCATGCACTGATTACTGACTGATCATGCACTGATCACGTTGCGTATCATGCACTGATCACATGACGGCGCATGAACTGATCACGTGGTATTATACACTGATCAAGTGACAGATCATGCACTAATCACGTGACTGATCATGCACTGATCACATGGTTGATCATGCACTGATCACGTTTCTTATCATGCACTGATCACACGGCTGATCATGCACTGATCACGAGGCTGATCATGCACTGATAACGTGGCTGATCATGCACTGATCACCTGGCTGATCAATGCATTGATCACGTGATGATTATGCACTATTGGGTAGTTGTCATGCACTGATCACATGACTGCACAATTCCATGATCACATGACTGATCATGCACTGATCACGTGCGTATCATGCATGATCACATGACGGCGCATGAACTGATCACGTGGATATTATACACTGATCAAGTGACAGATCATGCACTAATCACGTGACTGATCATGCACTGATCCCGGGCTATCATGCATCTGATCGCATGGGTGATCATGCACTGATCTCGAGACTGATCATGCATGGTCACGTGGCTATCATGCACTGATCACTTGGCTGATCATATATGATCACGTGGACTGATCATTGCACTGATCACGAAAGCTGATCATACACTGATCACGTGGACTGTGCATGCACTGATCACATGGCTGATCATGCACTGATCACGTGGCTGATAATGCGCTGATCACGTGGCTAATCATGCACTAATCACGTGCTTACCATGCACTGATTAGGTGGCTATCATGCACTAATCACGTGGCTGATCATACACTGATCACGTGACTGCGCATGCACTGATCACCTGAACAGATCATGCACTGATCACATGGCTATCACGCACTGTTCACGTGTCTATCATGCACTGATCAAGTGACTGATTATGCGCTGATTGCGTAGCTTCATGCACTGATTACATGACTTCGCATGCCATGATCACGTGACTGATCATGCACTGATCACATGGCTGATCATGCACTGACCACGTGGCTGATTATGGCATTGATCACGTGACTGATTATGCACTGATTGGGTAGCTGTCATGCACTCATCACATGACTGCACATGCCATGATCACGTGACTGATCATGCACTGATCACTTTGCGTATCATGCACTGATCACATGACGGCGCATGAACTGATCACGTGGATATTATACACTGATCAAGTGACAGATCATGCACTAATCTCGTGACTGATCATGCACTGATCCCATGGCTATCATGCACTGATCGCATGGGTGATCATGCACTGATCTCGAGACTGGTCATGCACTGGTCACGTGGCTATCATGCACTGATCACCTGGCTGATCGTACCACTGATCACGTGACTAATCATGCACTGATCACGAAGCTGATCATACACTGATCACGTGACTGATCATGCACTGATCACCTGGCTGATCATACACTGATCACATGGCTGATCATACACTGATCACGTGGCTGATAATGCGCTTATCACGTGGCTAATCATGCACTAATCACATTGCTTACCATGCACTGATCAGGTGGCTATCATGCACTGAACACGTGGCTGATCATACACTGATCACGTGACTGCACATGCACTGATCACCTGACAGATCACGCACTGATCACGTGGCTATCATGCACTGATCACGTGGCTAATCATACATTGATCACGTAACTAATCATGCTCTGATCACGAAGTTGATCATACACTGATCACGTGATGGTGCATGCACGGATCACGTGGCTGATCATGCACTGATCATGTGGCAGATCATGCACTGATTGCGTGGCTGATCATACACTGATGACGTCCCTGATCATGCACTGATCACGTGGATGATCATACACTAATCACGTGGCTGATCATACACTAACCACGTGGCTGATCCTGCACTTATCACGTTGCCGATCATGCACTGATTACGTGGCCGATCATACACTGATGACGTCGCGATCATGCCCTGATCACGTGGCTGATCATACACTAATCACGTGGCTGATAATACACTAATCACGTTGCTTATCATGCACTGATCACGTGGCTATCATGCACTGATCACGTTTCTATCATGCACTGAACACGTGGCTGATCATACACTGATCACTTGGCTGCCTATGCACTAATCACGTGACTGCACATTCACTCATCACGTAATTGAAGGCAATAATAATGTGGCTATCATGCACTGAACACATGGCTGATCATACACTGATCACGTGACTGCCCACATGCACTGATCACGTGGCTGATCATACACGGATCCACGTGGCTGATTATGCACTGATTACGTGGCTGATCATGCACTGGTCACGTGGCTATCATGCACTGATCACCTGGCTGTTCATACACTGATCACGTGACTGATCATGCACTGATCACGTGCCTGATCATGCACTGATGTCGTGACTGATCATGCACTGATCACGTGGCTGATCATGCACTGATCACGAAGCTGATTATACACTGATCACGTGACTGCATGCACTGATCACATGGCTGATCATGCTCTGATCACGTGGCTGATCATGCACTGATCACGAAGCTGATTATACACTGATCACGTGACTGCATGCACTGATCACATGGCTGATCATGCTCTGATCACGTGGCTGATCATGCACTGATCACGTTGTTATCATGCACTGATCACATGGCTATCATGCACTGAACACCAGGCTGATCATTCAGTGATCACGTGTCTGATCATGCACTGATTACGTGACTGATCATGCACTGATCACGTTGCGTATCATGCACTGATCACATGACGGCGCATGAACTGATCACGTGGGTATTATACACTGATCAGTGACAGATCATGCACTAATCACGTGACTGATCATGCACTGATCACATGGTTGATCATGCACTGATCACGTGTCTTATCATGCACTGATCACACGGCTGATCATGCACTGATCACGAGGCTGATCATGCACTGATCACGTGGCTGATCATGCACTGATCACCTGGCTGATCATGCATTGATACGTGACTGATTATGCACTGATTGGGTAGTTGTCATGCACTGATCACATGACTGCACATTCCATGATCACATGACTGATCATGCACTGATCACGTTGCGTATCATGCACTGATCACATGACGGCGCATGAACTGATCACGTGGATATTATACACTGATCAAGTGACAGATCATGCACTAATCACGTGACTGATCATGCACTGATCCCGTGGCTATCATGCACTGATCGCATGGGTGATCATGCACTGATCTCGAGACTGATCATGCACTGGTCACGTGGCTATCATGCACTGATCACTTGGCTGATCATATACTGATCACGTGACTGATCATGCACTGATCACGAAGCTGATCATACACTGATCACGTGACTGTGCATGCACTGATCACATGGCTGATCATGCACTGATCACGTGGCTGATAATGCGCTGATCACGTGGCTAATCATGCACTAATCACGTGCTTACCATGCACTGATTAGGTGGCTATCATGCACTAATCACGTGGCTGATCATACACTGATCACGTGACTGCGCATGCACTGATCACCTGACAGATCATGCACTGATCACATGGCTATCATGCAATGTTCACGTGTCTATCATGCACTGATCAAGTGACTGATTATGCGCTGATTGCGTAGCTGTCATGCACTGATTACATGACTTCGCATGCCATGATCACGTGACTGATCATGCACTGATCACATGGCTGATCATGCACTGACCACGTGGCTGATTATGCATGATCACGTGACTGATTATTGCACTGATTGGGTAGCTGTCATGCACTCATCACATGACTGCACATGCCATGATCACGTGACTGATCATGCACTGATCACTTTGCGTATCATGCACTGATCACATGACGGCGCATGAACTGATCACGTGGATATTATACACTGATCAAGTGACAGATCATGCACTAATCTCGTGACTGATCATGCACTGATCCCATGGCTATCATGCACTGATCGCATGGGTGATCATGCACTGATCTCGAGACTGGTCATGCACTGGTCACGTGGCTATCATGCACTGATCACCTGGCTGATCGTACACTGATCACGTGACTAATCATGCACTGATCACGAAGCTGATCATACACTGATCACGTGACTGATCATGCACTGATCACCTGGCTGATCATACACTGATCACATGGCTGATCATACACTGATCACGTGGCTGATAATGCGCTTATCACGTGGCTAATCATGCACTAATCACATTGCTTACCATGCACTGATCAGGTGGCTATCATGCACTGAACACGTGGCTGATCATACACTGATCACGTGACTGCACATGCACTGATCACCTGACAGATCACGCACTGATCACGTGGCTATCATGCACTGATCACGTGGCTAATCATACATTGATCACGTAACTAATCATGCTCTGATCACGAAGTTGATCATACACTGATCACGTGATGGTGCATGCACGGATCACGTGGCTGATCATGCACTGATCATGTGGCAGATCATGCACTGATTGCGGGCTGATCATACACTGATGACGTCCCTGAATCAGGCACTGATCACGTGGCTGATCATACACTAATCACGCTGGCTGATCATACACTAACCACGTGGCTGATCCTGCACTTATCACGTTGCCGATCATGCACTGATTACGTGGCCGATCATACACTGATGACGTCGCTGATCATGCCCTGATCACGTGGCTGATCATACACTAATCACGTGGCTGATAATACACTAATCACGTTGCTTATCATGCACTGATCACGTGGCTATCATGCACTGATCACGTTTCTATCATGCACTGAACACGTGGCTGATCATACACTGATCACGTGGCTGCCTATGCACTAATCACGTGACTGCACATTCACTCATCACGTAATTGAAGGCAATAATAATGTGGCTATCATGCACTGAACACATGGCTGATCATACACTGATCACGTGACTGCACATGCACTGATCACGTGGCTGATCATACACGGATCACGTGGCTGATTATGCACTGATTACGTGGCTGATCATGCACTGGTCACGTGGCTATCATGCACTGATCACCTGGCTGTTCATACACTGATCACGTGACTGATCATGCACTGATCACGTGCCTGATCATGCACTGATGTCGTGACTGATCATGCACTGATCACGTGGCTGATCATGCACTGATCACGAAGCTGATTATACACTGATCACGTGACTGCATGCACTGATCACATGGCTGATCATGCTCTGATCACGTGGCTGATCATGCACTGATCACGAAGCTGATTATACACTGATCACGTGACTGCATGCACTGATCACATGGCTGATCATGCTCTGATCACGTGGCTGATCATGCACTGATCACGTTGTTATCATGCACTGATCACATGGCTATCATGCACTGAACACCAGGCTGATCATTCAGTGATCACGTGTCTGATCATGCACTGATTACGTGACTGATCATGCACTGATCACGTTGCGTATCATGCACTGATCACATGACGGCGCATGAACTGATCACGTGGGTATTATACACTGATCAAGTGACAGATCATGCACTAATCACGTGACTGATCATGCACTGATCACATGGTTGATCATGCACTGATCACGTGTCTTATCATGCACTGATCACACGGCTGATCATGCACTGATCACGAGGCTGATCATGCACTGATCACGTGGCTGATCATGCACTGATCACCTGGCTGATCATGCATTGATCACGTGACTGATTATGCACTGATTGGGTAGTTGTCATGCACTGATCACATGACTGCACATGCCATGATCACATGACTGATCATGCACTGATCACGTTGCGTATCATGCACTGATCACATGACGGCGCATGAACTGATCACGTGGATATTATACACTGATCAAGTGACAGATCATGCACTAATCACGTGACTGATCATGCACTGATCCCGTGGCTATCATGCACTGATCGCATGGGTTGATCATGCACTGATCTCGAGACTGATCATGCACTGGTCACGTGGCTATCATGCACTGATCACTTGGCTGATCATATACTGATCACGTGACTGATCATGCACTGATCACGAAGCTGATCATACACTGATCACGTGACTGTGCATGCACTGATCACATGGCTGATCATGCACTGATCACGTGGCTGATAATGCGCTGATCACGTGGCTAATCATGCACTAATCACGTGCTTACCATGCACTGATTAGGTGGCTATCATGCACTAATCACGTGGCTGATCATACACTGATCACGTGACTGCGCATGCACTGATCACCTGACAGATCATGCACTGATCACATGGCTATCATGCACTGTTCACGTGTCTATCATGCACTGATCAAGTGACTGATTATGCGCTGATTGCGTAGCTGTCATGCACTGATTACATGACTTCGCATGCCATGATCACGTGACTGATCATGCACTGATCACATGGCTGATCATGCACTGACCACGTGGCTGATTATGCATTGATCACGTGACTGATTATGCACTGATTGGGTAGCTGTCATGCACTCATCACATGACTGCACATGCCATGATCACGTGACTGATCATGCACTGATCACTTTGCGTATCATGCACTGATCACATGACGGCGCATGAACTGATCACGTGGATATTATACACTGATCAAGTGACAGATCATGCACTAATCTCGTGACTGATCATGCACTGATCCCATGGCTATCATGCACTGATCGCATGGGTGATCATGCACTGATCTCGAGACTGGTCATGCACTGGTCACGTGGCTATCATGCACTGATCACCTGGCTGATCGTACACTGATCACGTGACTAATCATGCACTGATCACGAAGCTGATCATACACTGATCACGTGACTGATCATGCACTGATCACCTGGCTGATCATACACTGATCACATGGCTGATCATACACTGATCACGTGGCTGATAATGCGCTTATCACGTGGCTAATCATGCACTAATCACATTGCTTACCATGCACTGATTCAGGTGGCTATCATGCACTGAACACGTGGCTGATCATACACTGATCACGTGACTGCACATGCACTGATCACCTGACAGATCACGCACTGATCACGTGGCTATCATGCACTGATCACGTGGCTAATCATACATTGATCACGTACTAATCATGCTCTGATCACGAAGTTGATCATACACTGATCACGTGATGGTGCATGCACGGATCACGTGGCTGATCATGCACTGATCATGTGGCAGATCATGCACTGATTGCGTGGCTGATCATACACTGATGACGTCCCTGATCATGCACTGATCACGTGGCTGATCATACACTAATCACGTGGCTGATCATACACTAACCACGTGGCTGATCCTGCACTTATCACGTTGCCGATCATGCCACTGATTTACGTGGCCGATCATACACTGATGACGTCGCTGATCATGCCCTGATCACGTGGCTGATCATACACTAATCACGTGGCTGATAATACACTAATCACGTTGCTTATCATGCACTGATCACGTGGCTATCATGCACTGATCACGTTTCTATCATGCACTGAACACGTGGCTGATCATACACTGATCACGTGGCTGCCTATGCACTAATCACGTGACTGCACATTCACTCATCCGTAATTGAAGGCAATAATAATGTGGCTATCATGCACTGACACTGGCTGATCATACACTGATCACGTGACTGCACATGCACTGATCACGTGGCTGATCATACACGGATCACGTGGCTGATTATGCACTGATTACGTGGCTGATCATGCACTGGTCACGTGGGCTATAATGGCCACTGATCACCTGGCTGTTCATACACTGATCACGTGACTGATCATGCACTGATCACGTGCCTGATCATGCACTGATGTCGTGACTGATCATGCACTGATCACGTGGCTGATCATGCACTGATCACGAAGCTGATTATACACTGATCACGTGACTGCATGCACTGATCACATGGCTGATCATGCTCTGATCACGTGGCTGATCATGCACTGATCACGAAGCTGATTTATACACTGATCACGTGACTGCATGCACTGATCACATGGCTGATCTGCTCTGATCACGTGGCTGATCATGCACTGATCACGTTGTTATCATGCACTGATCACATGGCTATTATGCACTGAACACCAGGCTGATCATTCCAGTGATCACGTGTCTGATCATGCACTGATACGTGACTGATCATGCACTGATCACGTTGCGTATCATGCACTGATCACATGACGGCGCATGAACTGATCACGTGGGTTTATACACTGATCAAGTGACAGATCATGCACTAATCACGTGACTTGATCATGCAACTGATCACATGGTTGATCATGCACTGATCACGTGTCTTATGCACTGATCACACGGCTGATCATTGCACTGATCACGAGGCTGATCATGCACTGATCACGTGGCTGACATGCACTGATCACCTGGCTGATCATGCATGATCACGTGACTGATTATGCACTGATGGGGTAGTTGTCATGCACTGATCACATGACTGCACATGCCATGATCACATGACTGATCATGCACTGATCACGTTGCGTATCATGCACTGATCACATGACGGCGCATGAACTGATCACGTGGATATTATACACTGATCAAGTGACAGATCATGCACTAATCACGTGACTGATCATGCACTGATCCCGTGGCTATCATGCACTGATCGCATGGGTGATCATGCACTGATCTCGAGACTGATCATGCACTGGTCACGTGGCTATCATGCACTGATCACTTGGCTGATCATATACTGATCACGTGACTGATCATGCACTGATCACGAAGCTGATCATACACTGATCACGTGACTGTGCATGCACTGATCACATGGCTGATCATGCACTGATCACGTGGCTGATAATGCGCTGATCACGTGGCTAATCATGCACTAATCACGTGCTTACCATGCACTGATTAGGTGGCTATCATGCACTAATCACGTGGCTGATCATACACTGATCACGTGACTGCGCATGCACTGATCACCTGACAGATCATGCACTGATCACATGGCTATCATGCACTGTTCACGTGTCTATCATGCACTGATCAAGTGACTGATTATGCGCTGATTGCGTAGCTGTCATGCACTGATTACATGACTTCGCATGCCATGATCACGTGACTGATCATGCACTGATCACATGGCTGATCATGCACTGACCACGTGGCTGATTATGCATTGATCACGTGACTGATTATGCACTGATTGGGTAGCTGTCATGCACTCATCACATGACTGCACATGCCATGATCACGTGACTGATCATGCACTGATCACTTGCGTATCATGCACTGATCACATGACGGCGCATGAACTGATCACGTGGGATATTATACACTGATCAAGTGACAGATCATGCACTAATCTCGTGACTGATCATGCACTGATCCCATGGCTATCATGCACTGATCGCATGGGTGATCATGCACTGATCTCGAGACTGGTCATGCACTGGTCACGTGGCTATCATGCACTGATCACCTGGCTGATCGTACACTGATCACGTGACTAATCATGCACTGATCACGAAGCTGATCATACACTGATCACGTGACTGATCATGCACTGATCACCTGGCTGATCATACACTGATCACATGGCTGATCATACACTGATCCCGTGGCTGATAATGCGCTTATCACGTGGCTAATCATGCACTAATCACATTGCTTACCATGCACTGATCAGGTGGCTATCATGCACTGAACACGTGGCTGATCATACACTGATCACGTGACTGCACATGCACTGATCACCTGACAGATCACGCACTGATCACGTGGCTATCATGCACTGATCACGTGGCTATCATACATTGATCACGTAAACTAATCATGCTCTGATCACGAAGTTGATCATACACTGATCACGTGATGGTGCATGCACGGATCACGTGGCTGATCATGCACTGATCATGTGGCAGATCATGCACTGATTGCGTGGCTGATCATACACTGATGACGTCCCTGATCATGCACTGATCACGTGGCTGATCATACACTAATCACGTGGCTGATCATACACTAACCACGTGGCTGATCCTGCACTATCACGTTGCCGATCATGCACTGATTACGTGGCCGATCATACACTGATGACGTCGCTGATCATGCCCTGATCACGTGGCTGATCATACACTAATCACGTGGCTGATAATACACTAATCACGTTGCTTATCATGCACTGATCACGTGGCTATCATGCACTGATCACGTTTCTATCATGCACTGAACACGTGGCTGATCATACACTGATCACGTGGCTGCCTATGCACTAATCACGTGACTGCACATTCACTCATCACGTAATTGAAGGCAATAATAATGTGGCTATCATGCACTGAACACATGGCTGATCATACACTGATCACGTGACTGCACATGCACTGATCACGTGGCTGATCATACACGGATCACGTGGCTGATTATGCACTGATTACGTGGCTGATCATGCACTGGTCACGTGGCTATCATGCACTGATCACCTGGCTGTTCATACACTGATCACGTGACTGATCATGCACTGATCACGTGCCTGATCATGCACTGATGTCGTGACTGATCATGCACTGATCACGTGGCTGATCATGCACTGATCACGAAGCTGATTATACACTGATCACGTGACTGCATGCACTGATCACATGGCTGATCATGCTCTGATCACGTGGCTGATCATGCACTGATCACGTTGTTATCATGCACTGATCACATGGCTATCATGCACTGAACACCAGGCTGATCATTCAGTGATCACGTGTCTGATCATGCACTGATTACGTGACTGATCATGCACTGATCACGTTGCGTATCATGCACTGATCACATGACGGCGCATGAACTGATCACGTGGGTATTATACACTGATCAAGTGACAGATCATGCACTAATCACGTGACTGATCATGCACTGATCACATGGTTGATCATGCACTGATCACGTGTCTTATCATGCACTGATCACACGGCTGATCATGCACTGATCACGAGGCTGATCATGCACTGATCACGTGGCTGATCATGCACTGATCACCTGGCTGATCATGCATTGATCACGTGACTGATTATGCACTGATTGGGTAGTTGTCATGCACTGATCACATGACTGCACATGCCATGATCACATGACTGATCATGCACTGATCACGTTGCGTATCATGCACTGATCACATGACGGCGCATGAACTGATCACGTGGATATTATACACTGATCAAGTGACAGATCATGCACTAATCACGTGACTGATCATGCACTGATCCCGTGGCTATCATGCACTGATCGCATGGGTGATCATGCACTGATCTCGAGACTGATCATGCACTGGTCACGTGGCTATCATGCACTGATCACTTGGCTGATCATATACTGATCACGTGACTGATCATGCACTGATCACGAAGCTGATCATACACTGATCACGTGACTGTGCATGCACTGATCACATGGCTGATCATGCACTGATCACGTGGCTGATAATGCGCTGATCACGTGGCTAATCATGCACTAATCACGTGCTTACCATGCACTGATTAGGTGGCTATCATGCACTAATCACGTGGCTGATCATACACTGATCACGTGACTGCGCATGCACTGATCACCTGACAGATCATGCACTGATCACATGGCTATCATGCACTGTTCACGTGTCTATCATGCACTGATCAAGTGACTGATTATGCGCTGATTGCGTAGCTGTCATGCACTGATTACATGACTTCGCATGCCATGATCACGTGACTGATCATGCACTGATCACATGGCTGATCATGCACTGACCACGTGGCTGATTATGCATTGATCACGTGACTGATTATGCACTGATTGGGTAGCTGTCATGCACTCATCACATGACTGCACATGCCATGATCACGTGACTGATCATGCACTGATCACTTTGCGTATCATGCACTGATCACATGACGGCGCATGAACTGATCACGTGGATATTATACACTGATCAAGTGACAGATCATGCACTAATCTCGTGACTGATCATGCACTGATCCCATGGCTATCATGCACTGATCGCATGGGTGATCATGCACTGATCTCGAGACTGGTCATGCACTGGTCACGTGGCTATCATGCACTGATCACCTGGCTGATCGTACACTGATCACGTGACTGATCATGCACTGATCACGTGGCTGATCATACACTGATCACGTGACTGATCATGCACTGATCACCAGGCTGATCATTCAGTGATCACGTGTCTGATCATG